>NW_009722657.1:6441-11106 GCF_000703405.1 Apaloderma vittatum
GTTGCCCCGGGCTCCCAGCTGAAGCGTCTTTCCGCCCTCACCTCCTCGCACTCGAAGCCGCTGACCATGAAGGTGTCGCAGTCCCTGCACTTGGATGGTCCCCGCAGCTTGCGGAGCCGGTGGGTCTGCGCCGCGCTGGAGAGGGGCGTGTTCCTGAACTGCTGCTGGGACGGGCCGTTTTCTGCAGAAACCGCAGTTAAAGTGCGAAAAGGAACCGGGCCCCAAGTGCGGTTTCTGCCTAGGGAGTCAAATCGGCGCGTGCGGCTCACCGTTCTCGAAAGCTTGCAGGGAATCCCTCTCTTCGAAGTCGTCCAAGGAGGACACGGTGCCGGTGGAGGGAGCTTTCAACAGCCTCCTGTCAGAGTTGCCTGGGGAAGAAAGCACAGACTCAGCCTCATGACGCACAAGGTGGGTCAGGGTAGGTTTTATGCCTGATTTGGGGTGATGTCAGGCAAGAATTTCTGCAGCTCTCACCTGGGCTGGAGGTGGGAGAGTCCAAGGACCGGGACTCACAGCTCCCACCGAGGCTTTCCGTGTCGCTGCAGAGGGACCTGCTGGTACCTGGGGAAGGTGCACACAGTGAGCGTCCCGCGGCCAAACCCAGCTCCTGAGAGAATCCCCGTTGGAGTTTTCTCCCAGTCTGACTGAAGCCTTCAGCACCTCCCTGGGAGCCTCAGAACATCTCCCACCTCTTTGGCTGCTCATCTCAATTCAACCCGATGGGAAAATCGCGTTGCCCTTATCAAATGGAACCTACTCTGCCCTCCGGAAGTGAGCGGCTCGAACTCGAACGCTTCCGTCTGAATGTCCTTCTTCTGCAGAGCCTGGATGAACTCCAGGTACTTCTCGCCTGCCTTGTAGGGCTTGCAGATCTCGGCCAGGTACTGGTATCCTACTGGAATCTGTTCGGACTGAGCCTGCCGCTGCTTGAACATCCTTAAAGTGACCTTGCAGGGGGAAGAAAACACAAAAACCCAACTTTGCTAGACAGAGCCCGGGTGCTTCTTCCTCCCTTGGACCTCACGGTCATTCACCAGCCTTCAGCTTCTCGTTCCCTGCGCTCCTGCTATCAATAGTTCTACGGAACAGATCGGACAAAAAGGATTTGTCACGGTTTCTTGTTCTAGGTTATTCTCCCCTTAGACTTTTTTTCCTCTGGATATCTGCATGCTCAAAGCAGCGGGAACTGGAAATGCTATTACATAGCTGAGATTTTGCGGTAGCGAAGCAACGTCCTGCGCGCTCCCCTAATTCTGACCGCTTGAGAATGGTCGCGGTGAAATGATGAAGAGCCTGGCGGCCTCACCCCAAACAGCATTTTCCCCAAAACGACAATCTGAGGAGAAATTACGAGAGTCCACGTACCCACGTCAGCACCTCATCCCCTTGGTAGATGAGCTTGCGGATGTGCGACACGATCCGCGCTCGCACTTTCTCCAGCTCTTGCCGCCGAAAGTTGGCGTCACTGATGCACGTCTTGTACAAAGCTTCCGACTCCTGGACCTGGAACGGAGCGGAGGAGGAAAAAAGTCACCGGGGGGGAGTGGGAAGATACATCGAGGCCGGGAATTGCCTCTCTGAGCTTCCTCGCCTTGGCTTGCGCCTCCTCGCCCGTCGTTTCTCCAGCTGCTTGTTGGCCCTGCCGGGGTTGGCGACGCTCTGCTGGAGCTCATCCTCTGCCCGGGCACTCAGCTGCTTCGCCTTCTCCAGCTCCTCGCAGCGCTGGACGTATTGCAGGCGGGATTTGCGCAGGGACGACAAGGATTCGTTCTGGAGTCGGGGCCAAAAAGGAACAGGGGGTGGGAGGGACGAGTCACGGCCACCCGGTCCATGGGAGGTGTCCGTGGGTTGGAACGAGATCATAGAGTCCTGGAGTGATTTGGGTTGGAAGGGACCGCGCCACCCAACTTTGTGTCGTCGGCCAACTTGGCGCCGAGGGATGATTTTTGAGCCCTTCCCACCCAGAAATTAGACAGCCGAGCACCTGGCCCTTGGTTCAGACAGCTGCCGATCCCAGCAGACATCAGAATCCGCTGCGTTAGCACCCTGCCTTGTAAGCTCGAGAAAAGTATTTTTATTCCGTGGCGGGGTGGATATTACTTTATTTAGTCACTGCTTGTTCCACCTTTTCGGTGTTTTGAGCCGTGACTGGCAGAAAAGTTGCACCTCTTACCATTCTCTTTTGCTCCTTGCTCCACTGATCTTTGAATTCTTTCCTCCATTTCTCGATTTCGTTCTTCTTGGCTGACAGAGGCTGCCAAGGAAATGAAAAATTAGGACGGTGACCGCCCCGGGAGGAACAGGGTGTCAGGCAGCCGAGGGCCTGACAAGCGTCGAAGATGCCGCTTTTCCCCTTAAATCGGGAACTTGGACTTCCCTTATTTCATCCCCGTGGACCAGGTCAATGGCTTTGTCAGCTCTCCACGATGCTCACGTCAAACCTTCCCACCAAATCGCCCAACGGAGCACGGTACCTGGTAAAATTCCTTCTGCTGGAGCAGCCCCGCGGTCTCGGCGGCCGAGTTTCCCATTTTTATATCGTGTTCCAGGACCAGCGTGTAGAGCGCCCGAAGAGGCATGTTGTGCTGCAGCAACAGAAAAATAAACCACCAACCCCCCCCAAATAAACCTACGGATAATCACGGCAGCTTTCCTAAACGAGCGAGGCTGAGGTCATCTGCGGGAAGGGTTTGAACGCGGTGGGGGTTGTTTCTGTGGAGCCCTACCTGGTGGATGATGGCGTTTCGTCCCGATTCAGCGATCTTCACCATCCCTTTGGCAAATTCTGTCTCTGTAACAGGGCAGAGCGGGTCAGGCGCCAGCCTAGAGGTCGCTCCCGTCCATTAGGACGGCTTGGGGGAAGGAGAGATTCTGCCACCGTGTCTTTATCTTGGCGCCTAAGCGACTCAAAGGGTTGGTGTTCGGCCGGTTGCGTCCCCGGCTGTGATTTTTTTTAGTTTAAAAAAATAAAAATGGAAAAAGGGATGGACCCACCGTAACTCAGGCGTTTCTCGATCCAGGCGAGCAGCTCTTTAACGTATTTACACCACGTCTTGGCGTATTCAAGGGCTGCCTCGATGCCGCCCTCGCACCTGATCAGCATTTCGTCCGCCTCCTGAGCTGCAACGGGAGAAATCCAGGTTCGGAACAGGCAGAGGCTCCCCCCAAGCAGCAAAACCCCGGATAACCGCCCCCAAAAAAGGCCTTTCACTGAAAAAACATCATCGGGATCTGCTTCACGGTGACCCCGCACAGTCCTGCCCCCACAACCACTTTAATTTGTTTCAAAGGGCGAAAGCGAGTGACTCTGTGAGCTCTTGGGGAGCTGCAGGAAGGATTTGTGTCCCTTGGCGGAACTGGGGCGGATCCGTGTCACCACAGGGAACACATATGAAACCATTTCAGGCTGGAATCTGTGAGAAATTAGAAATTTTACGTATTTTTTTCTTCCTAGGGACTCCATATTACCTGTTAGGTCGGCCTGCGCTTGCCCCTCAGAGCTGGTTTTGCTCTTGCAGAAGCTTTCACTCGGCTGGGGGAAATTAAAAAAAAAACAAAAAAGAGGAAAATGGTGAAAGAGAAATGAGCATTGAGGAATTTGGGGGTTTTTTCCAAAAGGCTGCCTGGAGATTGTCTGCAAATTGCACATCTTGTTCTTCAGAAAAATATAAATCCAAACGGTAAATAATGGAGAATTTAAAACCATAAGATTCACTAATGTAAAATTTTAAAATGTAGAGTTTAACAGCGTAGAATCCTGCCCTTTGGCAGCGGCCATGGATAATTCCGTCAAAGAAATGGGTCTCATTCTTTGCCTACCGGCACCACCTCTCTCTCCGCAGTCAGGTCCGTGTCATCAGGGCTCTCCCCATCCCCAACGAACATATCAACCGCCCTGAATAATTAAAAAAAAATCAACAAACAATGAAATAAATTGAGATTCCAATGACCCAGAAAACTCGTTCCACCCCGGTTCTCTACGTACGCATTCCCAATGGAGATTTCTAGGGCGTCCAGGCTCCGGAATATCTCGCTGTAGCGCTTCTTATTTTCAGGGACCCTCCCTGGAGTGGTGGGACCTGGTGATGGAGAAGAAATCGTTTCAGCCGAGTGACCCCGAGGAGACGGAGCCAGGGGATTCGCGGGGAAGCGACAGACGGTGACCACCCGGCAAAGCGCGGCAAAGGGTTCAAAGGAAATCTTTGGGAGTAGTGAATTTGAGGTTCCTTGAGCAGAACCCCCCCCAAGAAATGGGTTTGCAGGTGGTCGAAGCTGGTTTGGGGGCTCTCGTGCGGAAGTCGCCCATTCCTGGCGCGTGTCGCAACCTCGGCCGCGCGAGGGACGGTTTCTCGACATCACGCAGCCAATTGATGTTGCGAAACGTCTCGTCCGCTCCAACAGCGGGGCGGGCAAAATACGAAACAGGCTGATCCCCGCTCGAGGGGCGATGCCCTCCCACCCCACGGCCCCGTGGCAGCCAGAGAAGGGCCACAAAGCCGGCGAACAAGTCCCCACCCGCGTAAGCGCGGTGCTCAGCGCCGCGGTTTTGTGGTGGAGCTGGCGTTGCTTGGTTAACAGTTGGATCTGATGAGTTTCAAGGTCTTTTCCAACCCACATGGTTCTGTGGTTCTACGTTCCACCCCTGGTTTCGCGCATTGCAGGGCG
>NW_009722657.1:11137-11502 GCF_000703405.1 Apaloderma vittatum
GCTTTTCACGTGGGGTTATCGGTGCCGGTCGCCTCGCTTTGCACCCTGTCACGTGTTTTTGGCGCTGAGAGCTGAAACGAAAATTCACTGAGGCTGAAAGTTCTTGCTTCTAAAAAAGAGAAAAATTTAAGACATGAAACGACACAACTGGTAAAAAAAACAAAAGAAACCTTCACTCTTCTTTGTCCTTTTGACATTCCGGGAAACAGGATGTGGTTGACCTAAATCTAGAGCTGCTCCACTGGCAGCCGTGTTTCCGACAGCAAGCACTTGTAAACGTTGCTCAGACGATGCTCAGCAGAGAAATCGGTTTGTGTCTCCGAATCCCAACGGCTCGTGGCCCTTGGAGCAGGCTTGAACATCTC
>NW_009722657.1:11545-11792 GCF_000703405.1 Apaloderma vittatum
ACGGGGTAAAGAATGAAACCAGCCATAGAACAAGCAAGAAGCTCAAGGTCCTTGCAAAGCTTTTGCTTCGTCTCGCTGAGATAATTTTCTGTGTAGTGTGACGGGAAGATCTGGACGTTGGCTGTGCCCGTGTCCAGCAGAAGCCCCCGCTGGCGTCCTCACGAGGGATCCCTGCCTGCTCCTGCCACGTTCTGCCCCGTCCTTGCGTGGACAAGCCAAGTCATCTCATCTCCATCACCTCAACGAC
>NW_009722657.1:11804-13418 GCF_000703405.1 Apaloderma vittatum
CGGGGAGGGGAAGCTCCCCAAGCGGTGGTTGTGCGGAGCGCCGAGGGTAATTTTAGCAGGAGGAGGTCTCGTGCTGCCGTGGGGCAGAAGCGCTGCTTCCTCTTCGGCCACAGTTACCGTGAAACGAGGTGAAGGTCTAAAACCCCAACACGGCGTTGCCAAACCTCGCTATCACAAGCCTCTTCCTGGCAGCTCCTTCCTCTTCTCGGTCTCGTGCTTTTGCAACGCAACATCAGAATTTTTTCCACAGGGACGAATCTCCCGTTTCTGGCCAAAAACGGACTCGTGCAAAATAACCCCAAACCCTGCCCGCTGAGATCTGAACGCTCCCAAACAGGCTGCGCCTGAAATCCTCCACCTCTAACCAAAACCTGCAAACCTCCGAGACGACCCAGAGCAGCGCTCGAGCATCGGTTTGCAAAACCAAAATGAGGCGATCGGCAGCCCTGGAGGGAAACACTCAGAATAAGGAAATGTGTAAGAAGATTCAGCCTGACGGGGGAGCACAGCGGATGCTCTCGGTTATGGAACACAGTAAAGGAGCTCCCAATTCGCAATGGGAGGACAAATCTAAGACAGTTACTGGCTGGCAAAATAAGACTAAATAAAATAATTCTGCCAATCGTCTCAGTTTTGCGAACGAGCCATGAAATAAACCTCCGTGACAGTGAGAATTTGTCGACAAAGCACGGCTGGGTTACTCCAGGGCATCCGACTTCTACATTTTGGGGGATATTCTTGGTTGCGCATTAAAAACAGTTTAATCGACGCACGGGGTCGTCTCTAGGGGGAATCTCGGAGCGAGATTCCCACCCTTTGGTGGGTTTATGAAACGATGGGGCTTGTTTCGTCACCTGCCCTGAGGAGAGATCTGCCTGGAGGCAGCCCCTTATCGCAGAGCTTTGAGGTGGATTCGGATGTTACTGAAGGCAAAAAAGAAAAGCTCCAGAGTGGAAGAATGTCTCACGGTAGTTTCTGAACGAGCTCAACTTTCATCAAAGACCCCGCGACATCCTTTACCCACCCCCGCGTATGAGCTGTGGAAATTCCGCTGAGGGCTTTTTCCGTTTTCAGCCAGACTAACGACTTGTCTAGCTACAGGGGGAACGTTTCTGAAGGGACCGACATCGCTTTGCTGTTGGGTTTTGTTTCCCTCACCTCCCGCCCGTAGAAGCCGGGGCTCTGGCAGGAGGGCTCCGTGCGCTCGGGGGCGGCAGAGCCCCCTTAGATGCTCAACCGGGAAGAGTTTCTCTGCTTCAAATCACTCAAATTCGTAACTAAGGTCGTCACCTTCAAGAACAAGGCCTGGGAGCCCATTTGTGTCAGAGCCGAGGACGTGCGAGTGCTCCCCGTCTCTTCAGGGAGAGCACGAGTGCCTCGAACCCTTTCCCCGTTGGAGGAAGCCTCGGGGAAGCCGGGGTCGTCACCCAAACCCCAACTGGAGGAGCTTCGTCCTCTAACACGCCGACGTCCCATCGCCTCCCCAAACCCGGCGCTGTCACGTACCGCTCGCTTCTGGCTCGCCCATGGCCGGGTCGTCGGCGCTTCGGTCCGAAGCGGGATCGCAGCGCAATTAAGCGATTCCGGCCCCGATGGGACGCGGAGAATTTCTCC
>NW_009722658.1:0-7167 GCF_000703405.1 Apaloderma vittatum
GTTGTAAGAAGGGGATGTGCAGAAGCTGAGCACAATTTACAATGCAGGTAGTCACGGAAGTAGAGTTTTATATCTGAGAAACACGATCCTGTTTTGAAAGATCGCTGCTGAATGATGTCTTCGTGTTTCTTGGTATTTATTTCCACCTGTTTCATCTTCCCAAGCTCAGAGGACTTGCTGTGACGTTTGTCGTGCCTTGGGGAAATATCAACACAAATATGAGGCTTTATTTACAGGGTGGCTTTCAAATTCAGACTGGGAGAACGCCTACCCCTGTTGCTCAAAGAAACATCCTCACAGCCCAATAAATGGACTAATAAAAACTCTTCGCTGTATTTTGATAGATAGTTGGGAGTTATTGAGCCTCAGAGTTTCCTGGCTCTGGGCATGTGGTGTGTGCCTTTTGCAAATAATATTTTGAGTGTGACACCACAGTCTATCCCGTTTCTAGCTGGGAAGATGAGATACCAGTAAGCTGCCGCCCTGTTTCAACTGAAGCGGTGCTGGCGGGCAGCGTGGAGTGGGATCACCGTGGGTGAGAACCTGTTCCCTCAGACCATCTGTAACATATCATTAATTAATGTAATTCCCATGGAGTCATTAACAGGAGTCTCCTCATCCTCGCTGTAACTTTAGGAGTGTTTCAGAAGAGCATTCCTCTTCCGTAGAATCATAGAATGGTTTGGGTTGGAAGGAATCTTAAAGATAGGATCGTATCGTAGAATTCTTCACCAAAAGGGTGGTGAAACACTGGAATGGGTTGTCAAAGGAGGTGGTGGAGTCACCATCCCTGAGCGTGTTTAAAAACCAGCTGGATGTGGCACTTCAGGAGGTGGTTTAGTGTTAGGGTGGTGTAGGGCTGTAGGTTGGACTTGATGATCTTAAAGGTCCTTTCCAACCTTTGTGATTCTACGATTCTATGATTCTAATTGTTTAGGTTGGAAAAGAACTTTAAGATCATTGAGTCCAACTATTAATCTGGCAATGACAAATCCACCTCTAAACCGTGTCCCTGAGCACCACATCTACATGGCTTTTAGATACCTCCAGGGATGGTGACTCCACAGCTTCCTCGGGCAGCCTGTTCCAGTGCTTGATAACCCTTTTGGTGAAGAATGTTTTTCCTGATATCCAATCTAAACCTCTCCTGGTGCAACTTGAAGCCGTTTCCTCTTGCTCTAATCTAGCTCCATCCCCCTGCCATGGGGGCAGGAACACCTTCTGCTAGACAGCTGACTCTGTGCCTAAAGATAATTTTGTCTCTCTCTAAAACCTCTCTTTTGTGAGTCTTTTGACCTGATGGCCTGTACCCAAGAGTCGTAGAGGGCCTTGGATTGTTTTTATGGCCCCATTTAATACGATTAGGTGTTTACGGAACCGAATGCTACTCCTAATGTACTGCGTATCCTCTGTGCAAAGTAATTACAGGATAATAAAACTGACACGTATATGAACGTAAAATGATGTGTGCCAGGGTCAGAGAACACTTCTGCCAGTGGCAACAGAGCCCTTACGAGTTTATGCTCTGTTTTACAGCAGTTTCACTCACTTTATTAGGCTTAATGAATTATGTGTGTTCTATAAGGATCACCCCGTGGATAGAAATCAACTGTCTGGGCAGAAGACATCATCTATCAGTAATTCCTCATTTCATTTTTTAAGATCAGGATTGGAAAAAATGTCACACACAAATGGAACTCTACGGGGAGTTGCTTTAACTTGTTAAATTAGTTTGATTTGGAAGAATGTAACTCCTGGTGTCGAAAATTGTTGACGACATTGGAGCAAATGCCCTCACTGCTATGAGAAGAAGAATGAGACCCTTAATGGAGGTACAGCATCCAATTTGTCCAAATTTGCTGCCTCTAGTAGCACAGCATCATTGCTCAGGACTGTTACAGTGCAAATCCATTTTCCTCATTAGCTTGGACCAGACCCTGGATGCCAAATGAGGTGGATACTCAGAGGCGATTCAGATACCCGCTCTTCATCAGTATTTACTCTGGAAGCTGTCTCTGTTCTCCCCAGGCATGTTCTGCAAGCATCTCTCCCTGTAAAATGAGCCCAGTGAGCCTCAGCTCCGAGGAGTAGCGGTACCTCCTGAAATCGTGGTGTAATTTCCCTGCTGCAGATACCTTCAAGGGCATGTGGTGAACTTTCCATCGTTTCTTTTTCTGCAGGCTCCATAGACAAGGTGTGCATCTGTTAATGACTCAAGCCCGGAGAACAGTTGGTTCACTGATCACTTTTTCTTGCCTTCCTGAAAGGCAATATCTGCATGCCCCAATCGAGTTAAAGTTTTTCTGCCAACGTACTAATGGATGTGATTAGACTGAAACTGCGCGTAGCTTAACATCGCCAGGCTTGATTAGTAATCTTGATCTCAAAAGTGCAATATCTTTACACCAGCAGCTGTTTATATACAAGATCTTTGCATTCCTGTGCAAATAGCTACAACTCACCAGCATGGGCACAGTTACGGTGGGTGCCAGACCCATGGTAGGAAAGCCACTGAGCTTTCCTCCGTGGTGTTGCCTGCCCAAGGTTAGTGAGAAAGTAAAGTAATTGTGCCCAGACTGCACTGCTGACAAGTGTGTGCTTGCTCATCTCGGTGTCTTAGAGTGAGTTGTGTTGTGCTTACACCTGCCTCATAATTTCTGTGGGATTGAGTGTGGTTAAAACCCAGCCCAGCTCAACAGCATCTCAGGTCAACTCTGTGCTCTACGTGAAAATCTATAGGAGTCCTGTTCTGTTTCCTGTAGGTTACTTGAACAGATGGAGAGAAAAAAGTAATATTGATTTCATTATTTGATTCCCTTATTTGACAAACATCAGGAGCGGAATTAGCTGTAATAATCGAAATCTCCTTAGAGGTCCCTCTGGGTCAGATACAGGAGGACCAGAGGTGCTAGCGCATCTTTTTTGGGGGGTCAATATATTAATTTTCTCCCTGGGGCTCTCAAACCAACATCTTTCCTCACTTCTCAGGTTGCTTTCATAGAATGGTTTGGGTTGGAAAGGACCTTAAAGATCATCTAGTTCTAACAGAGCACAGCAACAGGTATTCATTACGACATGGAACAGGAATCTTCAAAGGGGGCTTCGTATTTGTTTACTTGTTACTCCTAATTTTGACATTGCCTTAGGCTTACTGTGTTTGTCTTTAGAAGAGGGAAATAATAGGCAGAAATGGGCTTACTGCACAATATAGTTACTCCCTAATCAGTAAGGAACAATAATTTCAAAAAGGTGATGATGTTCCTAATGACCTTGGTATATTTACCTCAAACCAAGACCGTGAAATAGTTCTCCTCATTCAAGAACTCTACGTAAAATGGCTCAGCACGTTAATGTCTCCTTTCTTGTAGTGCAATCACCTTCCTGTTCACTCCAGCCCTGTATTGTTGGGTCCTGGTACCCTCTGTTCATACCAGTGCGGCAGGGAGCCTCAAGAACCTTCCAAATTAAGCCACTATCACCCATGATGGGGAAGGCAGGAGAGGAACCCAAGTCATTGCAGCATGGGTCTGACCAGTTCCCTCTTTAACAGATCTGGAACTCTGCGTGTTTCTTGGGTCTATCCGTGACTTGGTGTCCTATAGAGATGCTGGGACTTTAGGGAGGTTTTTATGTTCTCGTTTCTCAGCCTGTTGCACACCTACACGCTGCTCCTGGGTGTTCAGCAATGGCTTCTCTATCCCTCAGTTTCCTTACTTAAAAAAATGCCCCTTTTACTCAGCTAATACTCTATGGTGTGTGAGTAGATGTTCCCCACTGGTGAGTTTGGCTCTTCGTGAGAACACAGAGCAGCCTCCTCAGTTAGCCAGCTGTCGCCTCATCCAGATTCTCAAGCCAAGCAACAAGGATCTGTCTTCTTCTAGTCCCTCCGATGTGTTTCAGGGCTGTATCTTTGACAGCTTCGGGTGCAGGATTAAAGTGTGGAAAGGAGAGTTTAGGGATGACTTGACGTTGACTGAGATAGAGGGACTTAATGCTCCATCACAGATTTCTGGGGCGACAGTGTCTTATTTCCCACTGTGAACTGGAAGTGCTCTGGGCATGTGGAGGGAGCAAGGCTGCCCGTGGAGCTGCATTTCCCAAATACTTGCAAGGTCACAAGGCTGTGGGATGTTACCATCCCACAGCTGGTGGCTGAACTGGATGCCTCCTGGCCATTTCTCCGCATTGGCTAGAAGGAAAGGCAACTGCTGCAGGAGAGAACAGCCAGAACCACTCAGCAGCTCTTCACTGTCAAAACCACAGAGTTCTCGTGACTAAGTTAGGTGTCCACAGCAGAACATCTAAACTTGGCCCTATGTGCTTCTGGAGGCAGTAGGTTCATCAAGCCCCAATGCTCCAGGACATCCCGGGGTGAGCCTTAGCATTACAATGTCTTTGTTTGGGCTTTTCGTTTGCCCCAATGTGTTTTGGGTTTTTTTGGAGAAACCTCTGATTTAATAGATTGGCCGTACCCGCGTCGGCACGACGGAGATGAATCAGTCGGTTGAGTGATAATGAAAGATCGTGCCATCTGTCTGCTGATTTAATGAGGTGTCAGCACAACGCAAATAGGACGTAATTGGACGGACAGACACCGACGCAGTTGTTAGTCTGTTTGCTCACCGATTGGGAAAAGCAGAGGAGCAGGGAGGTGTAGCGAAGCTGTAGTAGTATCTGTGACACAACCTGCCACGCCAAATCCATGGGCTGGTTGGAGTTGTTCCTTGCTGCTGGCTGCTCCAAAGCTATCCTTGCATTCGTCTTGCAAATCATTATAATGCCATCTCATAAAAAAACCAGTTTGCATAAAGAGGGTGCCCATTTATAAAGCTGTCACCACAGCTACTCTATTAATAGAGCCATTTGAAAGATTTGTAGTCAGCATATGTTACTTTTTGCAGGGGCCAGATTGAGAGCTGTGGGGTTTGAGCACGAAGAATGTGCCACCAGATCAGATTTAAAAATAAGACGAATAATAAGTTAATTTTTACAAAGCTGTTGCGCACGGGAGAGGATGGGAAGTTGGGGAGGGGGAATCATTACATTTCAGTGGTGCTCAACAGACTGGAGGTAATGTGGCATTAAAGGAAGTGGGATTTAATAATCTGAAAAGCTGAAGTTAGTGAACTTTGTATTTCAGATCACTTGGTGTAATAGGATGACATCCTATGATGGGTCTGCTAACATCATTACCAGTGCATGGTACTGAAGTGTTTTATATGCGTTTAATGAAACCCCACAATATTTCTACACGATAGGCAGGAATTGGTTTAGAATGGACTGTCAAGATTGCTTAAAATTATAATGTTTTTTAAGCAAGGCTGCACGTATTTTCTTCCTGGCACAGCACCGAGCGCGTCAGTAGTAATGAAATTGTGTTACCTGTGGTAGCATCGAGGGAAGTAAAGCGTTGCCGTTACTTTTCCAGTAAGTTAGAAACAGAAGTGGTGGGATCCCACAGCTTTGACTTCATGTCATGGGCAGAGAAGGTGCCTCTAAGCTCCACGTGCCCTGGGTTCACGTAAAATAAATACGTCGCAGAACTTCTGGAGAGGGAGAGATTGATTGACCGCGGTTAGTACATTTATCTCCTGGCTTCTGCGGGATTGGATTTAAATTACAAATGGATTGAGAGTGAGTAATTTACTTCAGTGGTCATTTGGGATTATCTTCTCCATCATGAAGCAATCTTGCAACTTCGAGGCAGGCTTTGGCTCAACGTCGGGCAGGTTTGCAGGTAGGAGTTTCTGGTTTTGAGGGACTGGAGCAGAGAGAAGCTTCCAGAAAAGCAGAGGTGAAGCTCATTATAGGAGCTGGGTTTGCCCAGTTCAGTACAGACTTGAACACATAAAATAGTATTTAATTATTTTCTCAGTGACAAAAGGTAAAGCAGTTCTGTCTCCCCCGTTCTCTGGACTTGCAGCATTTTGCATTTTCCTCTGACCTGGATGTGCATGGGATGGTTTTGGTAGCATCTCAGGGACACCTTCTGCAGGTTGGAGGATCTCCTGCTTTGCAGACTTGTCACATTAATGAGGAAACTGAGGCTCTTTATACCCAAAAACCCCCTTAAAGTTCCTCAGTAAATGAGGAAGAGACAAAAACGTTTGCCCGCAGGTTTTCTGCTCCCAGGTTCACGCTGTAAAGAACCTGCAGCTGCTCAAAAGGAATAAAAGGAGGTTTGTGGCATATAGGGAATAAAGCTATTTTATATTTGTGCTCCAAATGAACTCGGAGCCCTCGTAGCGTAGTTAGGAGTCTGTGGGGGGTGAGCAGAGTAAAAGTGGAAGTCAGCCCTCAAAAGCACCCGGGTAGGTTGGGCTGATGCGAGTCTGGTTACTCGCTGGTGTGTGCAGCTACACACGCGCGCAGCTACTCCGAATCGCAGCCTCCGAGTGAGCAGCAAACATAACCCGCTGCTCGCCCGTGACATCTGAAGAGTTTTTTGTCTCGGTGCCGTAAGGGGGAAGCTGTCTCTTTTAAGTATTGTGACGGCGGAGGGTCTTTAGGATCCGAACAAAGCTCTCGTTCTCTGGTTTTGACCTAAAAGACCTCTGCGAAGGCGTGGAGCAACGTGGCTTTGTGTGCCATAGCCTAGTGTTAGGTGTACCAAAGCCACCAGTCGTGGCTTTACACCCACGTGCTTTTGGGGAGAAGTTGGGAGTTTGTAGATTTCCTACACCTTGTAGGATAAATTGCTTCAAAGCCTCTGATCCCTCCGCTATTTTTCTGGGCTGGGAGTACTCAAGGAAACGAAGAGGTCAAACAGCAGCTACGTTTTGGCTGTAGAAGATGGATGAGTCTTCTCTTGACTGGGTGTTTGTTAGAAAGCGTTGCTTTCTCATTCTTCTTAAATGCGTCTGACGCTTAAAATGCGCTCTTTGGGATCTGCTTTAAGTTGGTGCTGAGAGTCACGTCAGAGTTCAGCAGTGTCCCAGACGTATTCTCACCCATAGGGTTCGTAATTGCTGTTTATTGTGAATAATCGAAATGTCACGCAGTAATTACTGCTTCAGTAAGCAGGGGAGCGAACTAGAGCAATGTGACTGAGCACAGTTTCAGCCTCGTTGCAGAGGGGCACCGTGGGTGGAAACACAGTATGGGGAGCAGAACGGGCCATCAGCATCAGGACAGGGGGAGGTGAATCACACAGAATCGCAGTATGTT
>NW_009722659.1:0-1010 GCF_000703405.1 Apaloderma vittatum
CGTGCAGGATGTCGTCACTCGACACAAATGCGTTTTTTGTGTTTTGTTGCTTTGGGGTTTTTTTTGCTTCCCGCTGGTGGCTCAGGCGTGGTTATAGACGAGATGGTCTGAGCTAATGGCACTTCGGCACAAAGTTAGAGCTATCTTCTGGGAGGAAGGACGGCCGAGGGAAAATGACCGGCAGAGGAAACAGCCGCGTAAACTTCCTTCCCTGAATTCCCATACGCGCTCAGAGCGCTGCCCTCGGGAGACAGGCCCTTGCCGCACCGACCTGCCGCAGCGCTTTGCGCGTCCTCTTGCCGCGCCCACCTGGAGCGGGGCTGGTGGGAGGGGTGGGGTAAATCCTTCCCGGCGGCCCCAGCCTCTGCTTTACAACCGCTCTGCAGTGTTGTTCGTCTCCTCGCTGCGGGTCCTCAGCTCTCGGTTTTGGGGCTTGGTGGCTCCTCTGCCTGCGTTTGGTTCCTTGGGCCCTGCCGGGTCCTTGCACCCCACGTTTCTCTTCTTTTGACCACCAGATTAGCCTTGGTGGCCTCTTAAGTACAATCTGCCTGTTTTTCTGTATCCCAAGTAACTCTGTGGAGTGAAGCTGGGTTGTGGACCTCTTTTTTGTTCTTTTTTTTTTTTTTCTGGTCCGCAGCTGTGCCAGGGTGGGTGAGGAGGAGGCGTTGCTGCTGGGGGGAGCTGAAGGCTCGGGGCAGCTGCTGGACCAGGGGCTGTTCGAGGACTGCCACGTGTGCCCGTACCCGCTGCTCTGGGAAGCTCACAGATGAGCTCCAAATGTTAAACAATCAAAGGGGGTTTGAAGCTGAGGCCTTCGAGCCCGTGGTTCCCCACTAAGATAAGAAACAACAAAAATCCTTTTAAAGCATTTAATGTTTTCAGCCGTTTCCTACAGTTCCCTTCTCTCCCACGTCGCTCCTAGTTCCTGTGGCACCAGAATAGATCCTCTTTATGGAAACGTTCTTCCTCTCCGCTGTTGTTTCTGGAAGACGCCAGAACAACCTTCCAGT
>NW_009722659.1:1160-3973 GCF_000703405.1 Apaloderma vittatum
GCAAGGCCGGGAGCAGATCTTGCTGCTGTTTCCTTTGCAACATCTCTAAGGTCTGGCCTCTGCTCCCTGGCCACGTTGCTCGCCCCTCGGCCAGAGCTGCTTCACGTCCTGCTGACCTTTTCCTCGTGAAGGCGTCTGTCTGTCTGCAGGGCTGTGCTGAGAGCGGGGGCTCCTGGGCCCGAGGCTCTGACCCCCCCGGCCCACGTTTTGGGGTGATCTCCCTCACCACAGGTAGAGAGGAGCACGTTAGCCTCTGCTCCCTCCCCTGGGCCTGCCGATGTTTTAACTTCTCCTTCCGATTTCGCTTCTCCCCTTTATTTTCAGTTTTCTCCCTCTGGCAGCTTCCAGCCGTAGTGACACTCCCCTGTGGCCATTCCTGCTTTTCCTCACGTTGAGTCACATCTTTTTGTTGTGCTGCTTGTGAATCGGGATGTGAGCGCTGCGGGGAAAGGATTTCGGGGCAAGAGGATGAGTCCCACAGGGCATGATCCTCTCATAAGTTTCTATCATGGCCCGAGCCAGAATCACCAGTGGTTTGCGTGGATCCTACCAGGCAGGAACCCCATCACGTACCAAAGGAGTTTTTGCTTTGCAGCCCGAGACTTTGTACGATTGCTTCGAGTTGTTCTCCTTGGGCACGTGGTGGAAAAAGTCGAGTCCTCTCCCCAGCAGCCGGCAGCCAGCACAGCAGGGCCGGGAAAGAGGAGGGCAATTACTGCGTCCTAAGGAGCAGTTTGATGTGAACTTGCCGCTGCTCAGGTTGCGGAGGCGTTTTCTGGTTTGCACACGATGGTTCCAGTTGCTTCCGAGGTCTGTTGTGAAAAACAGTTTGTGGGGAGACGCGATTTCTTAGCAGAGGGGGCCACTTCTCGGCACAAACTCACCAGCTTTCTCCTGGCAGGCTCTCACAGTGCCGCTGACGTGCAAACCAGGTTCCGTGACAAGCCCTTTCTGTGACGATTGCAGTGATTGACTAGCTAAAAAGGATATATTAGAGTTGAATTAAATCTCCCCGGTCAGCGTTGCTGGCCAGCGATCCACCCACTCAGCTCTTTGTGCTGGTCCCGCTCCCGTCCACGCTAACAATTCACCCCAGAAACGTGTCTTTTGTGTGTGCAGAGGGTTTTTTACTCTTTCTTCTGGCTGGTGTGGAACTAGATCACCTTAGATCAATTTATCATTAGATAATAAGCTGTAGGAATGTTCTTTTTGGAGGTGGCCGCTTTCTCCTTTTCAAACCAGAAAAACTCGTAGAGCCCTTTCCTCCCCAGGATGCAGAGTCTCTCTTTCCGTTTTTATTCTCTTTGGTCTCAGCTTCCTGGAAGTTGGTGAGTTAACTTCTTATCAGCTTCTCGAGCGCTGGCCACCAAGATTCGTGTGTGGACACCTTATTCTTCCTTTCAGAAACGAGAATTTTTAAACAGTTCCCTAGAAAACCTCTGAGAGGCTGGGAACAGGTCAGACCCAATTTCTTGGTGTTCGAGTGTAGCTGCTGGAAATACCAGGGAATGAGTCTTTGCAGCTGGACTCGTGTCTGCCACATGCATTTGTCTCTCTGTCCGTACTGCCTGCTCGCCTTGGAGCCCTTCTGACAGAGGAGTTGCCTTTCTGACAGCTTCCAGCACCTGGAACTCTCACGGGTGTGTTGCTGGATCCAAACACAAACCTCCGCCGTAAGAGACTGATTTTTTCGCACCTCTGAAATTTCTCTCCCTCTTAGTGACCCGTGTCATTGCACCAAGCTTTTGAGGTGTCTGTGCGAGGAGCGCGGTGCGGGGCGATGCTGCTTGTTTTGCTGTGCTAACCCGAGCTCTGGCCCCTTGTGCAGATCATCCTGTGGATCGGCCTGGGCATCCTGGTTATCAGCACGTACACCACCTTGTCCGCCACGGAGGATGCCCCGGTGAAGACAGAAGCGATGGGCTTGGAGCACCTGGATGGAGAGGAGAACAGAATTGACCAGGATTCCATCAAAATCCCAGGTATGTGTCTGCCCGAGTTGTGCTTCCCAGCTCTGCCTCTTTAAAAAAAAATACAAAATATTTTTTTAAAAAGGCGTGGTGGGAGCAGGGTCATTTGCGGGCGACTCCGTGCACCCTCGCAGCATCCTGGGGATGTTTTCCACAAAGGCTGTGGCTTCGCCATCTGGAAAAGCCCGGCCCGAGCTCCGGTGGTACCTTGTGGGAGTTGTTCTTTGGGGAAGGGGAAGGAAAGGTGGGGAGTGGGGCTTGGCATCCCCCGTGAGGACCGAGCACGGGCCTCCCCGTTCCGGGGTAACAAACGCAGCTCTGTGAGCGTGGCCACCTGTGGGGGGGGCGAGTGGCCAAACCGGCCAGCGCATGGTCCCCCGCTCCAATAAGGAGCCATTCATCGCGCTCGGAGGTACGGAAATTTACGGGCGCTGCCTGCTTTTTTCGGTCGCGAGGGTATAAATTTGGATTCGGTTTTTAGCTCTGACAAAACCCGTGATTATGCCTCCGCTTTGTTTACCGGTTCGCGTTATTTATTATTTGTTTGCTGCGGCCCTTGATGGAATTACGGCCGGTCCCTGCCGTCCCCAGCTGCGGGCTCGCCTCGCGTGCGGGCTCGCCTCGCGAGGCCATCGCTGGCAGGTGTCGCGTGACCCCGCGCTGCCCCTCATCTCCGGCTGTGTCCTGTTTCTTTATTTTATTTTGGTTTGCTTCTGCTCCCGCTCCTTTTTGTTCTTTCGGGGAGGGCAGCCTTGAAATATCCTCGCTGAGATTGAGAACGGAAGGGAGAAAGGGGGGGCCGGCTCTTCTGGAGATTATCCTCCCTCCTGGTTGGTGGGCACG
>NW_009722660.1:0-1074 GCF_000703405.1 Apaloderma vittatum
CCCCAGCCCTCCTCCCCGCCCCGATGCAGGGCTGGCTGTGGAGCAGCCGGCTCGCCAGAGCATGCTTACGTTTGATGAGTGGAAAATATTGCTCACGCAGAGATAGGAGGTGCCGCAGCCATGCCAGAGCCTTCTGCCATCCCCGGCTGCCTGGTCTGTGGGTGGGTGTGTGCTCAGGTGTGCTGAGGACCCACAAACCCCACAGAGGATCTGGGCTTGGGAGCAGCTTGGTGCTCGGAAAAGCAGCTGCAATGTGATGTGCAGTGATGCTGCCCACTGCCCGCTGCAGTTGCAGACCCCAAACCAGCTCCTGCCCAAGCAGGGACATTCCCGCTTGAAAAAAAAAGGCCAAAAGCTATCTTCTACCAGAGTGGGAACTGTGGTCTGACTCCCTCCATTCCCTTACCTGTGGCTCCCGTCAAGTACTCTGCCACACACTCCCCAGCCAGCACATCCCTCCGCAGAGCACAGCAGGGCTGCCCGGAGTCTGACTACCCCAGGAGCTTGGGCTCAGCTGGGCGCACAGCAGCAGGGTCTGTAATGGTTACCCTAGAAAATATGAGCTCAGGTTTACTCGAGGCAGGTACAGCCTATTTTCACAGCCCTTCCTGCCCCATATGGGAACCTGTTCCCAGTCCCAAGGCTTTGGTTTCCACTCAAGTTTCCTGTGGCAGTGGGGCAATGTGGCAGGGAGGTATTACAGACAATAAACCCCTCTCCTCTCTGGGTAGCCCACTCCCAGGGAAGCCTCATAGGGTTTTCCAAACCTTCCTGGTCACCTGTTCCCTCAACTCCCCCCACAGGGCAGACTCCAGAACACCCCACTCCTGCAAGGGTGGCACCGGGGTCAGCACAGGCGCACGGAGCCCAATGGCCACCATGTCCCATCCGGGAGGCAGGAGGCCCTGGATCCAGCCAGCCACACACCCCAGCCCCTTCCCTCACATGCTGCCAGGGGGAAAAAGCCGCCCGTGCCCGCCCCCGCCTCCCCCAGCTTATCAAATTTGGCCATGTCTGAAAAGCCCTGGTTTCCTTTCACCAAAAAAGATCAAAACTGGGTAATTGGCTGCCGGC
>NW_009722661.1:0-2359 GCF_000703405.1 Apaloderma vittatum
CACAAGGGGTTGGAGCAGCCCTGGTGGGTCCCTGCAAGGGAAGGGTGCTGGGGTGAGGGGGTTCCCAGGGGGGGTTGATCCCGGTTCCTCCAGCTTGGCCGGGCTGTTGTACGCTGCGTTGGCACTGGCAGGGTGGCACCGGCAGGCTTGGCGGCTGATTACGACCTCTCGTTTAATCTGTTTTTATTAGCATCAAACACCCATAGTCTTGTAAGTACATGTGTTCTCCTCTTGACGCGAGGGAGCCTTTGATGCTGATTTACGGCAGCGAGGTGCAGCCAATCTATAATTGTACCCTAAAAAAAGGGGATATTAAGGAATTAAAGGCATTTCTGCAGAGCCAAGCGATCCGATCCCCCTTCCCACTGCTGTCCTGCCACACTGGGCTGTGTGTCTCCCAAGTAAGGGACCTCACTGGGGATGTCACCATGGGGTTAAATCACCCTTGGGTTACATGGAGAAGGTGATTCTCAAAAAAACCTTCTCCTTGGACATGCAGAATAGAGAAAACCAGGGGAAAATGTTGCTTGGAAAGGGGGAGGGAGGGGAAAAAAAAATTAGTAAATCCCATACTAAAACACGGGGAAGAAGGAGGTTGAAGGGGACCCTTTACGCATCATCTTCGGGCACACAGGCTCCTCCAGTTCCTCATGCCACCGCGATGGGCTGGAGGCACTGGCAGCGCGAGAAACAGGTCATCACCGTGGCGTTTCTTGGCAGAGCAGACTTTGCTGCTGCTCAAGAGACAGGTTGCTATATAGGCCACTGGAAGTGGAGGAGATTTAGTTAAAGGCATTTATTTTCTTCTTAGCACTGAGTTCAACTCCCCAGCAAGTAGGTCACCCCATACTTTTCAGGACAGCAATTGCTGCTGGCTACCTCCGTGCTAGGAGAGGGGTTTGGCAGTACCTGTCTGCATCTTGGCCCTTTCCCATGAGCTGCAGACGCTGGATCTGCTCCCTCACTGGCTGCCAGCGATGCAGAGGGACACGGTGTCTGTCCCCGCTGTCACCCTACTCTCATCCATCACCCGGCTCCAGCCCTCATCCATCAGAGCTAAGCCCAGCAGTTCCACCTCTGGGCGGGAGCCAGTTGTCCTCAGCACCCTTTGGAGTCCCCCAGGGGAAAGAGGTGCCCCCAGCGGATGGCTTCCCCTCATCCTGAGATAGGCAGCTTGGAGAAGGTGGCTGAGATGCCCTCTGGGTCCTGACAAAGCCCAGCTGATGGGAAATGGGGTGCAAGGGGACACCTCAGGGCACAGGGACAGGATTGTGCCACGGGCTTCAGGCAGGGCTCGCTGAGCTCCCTTTTTGGGCTCTTTGGGGGTCTATTCCCTCTTTGCAACAGCTTATCTCACTTCAGGGCTCCCTGTGACCTCTCCGAGCAAGTGCAGTGCTGATTTAGAGATGGGGAAACTGAGGCACAGCACAGCCGTTGGAGTAATTCGCATCAGGGCTGTGGGACATCATGCAGCTTAACACGGGGCAGAGGCTGGGTGGAAAGAGCACCTGATGATGTCAAATTAGACAGCTACGTTCCCTGATCTTTTGCTCTTCTTTCTTTTTTTTTTCCCCTTTTCGCTTTCCATCGGTATTTTTCCCCCTCGTTTCTTCCAGCGGGTCACTTACTGAGTCAGAGATCCCCCGAGCAATGAGCTCATGGAGCAGCTGGCATGCAGCACACACCGGGGGACACGGGGACAAGCCACCGCCGCTCGCTCCCACCACTCACCCCCAGCGCCCTCCTCACACCGGGGACATTCCCTCCGATCTGGAGGCACCCTGCAGCCAGACCCCGGGGGGGCTGAGCCTCACCTGGAGGCGCCGAGACCCTCTGCCTCCGGCACCGCGCCGTCGCGCTTCCCACCCCAGGCAGCAGATTTACAACCACCCCATCATCATTCACTGTCAAATTAACAGCTGAGGCAAAACAGAAGGAAAAGCCCCCGTGTTCCATAGTCCTTTTTCCCTAAATATTCCCTTTTTTCCCCTTCAGAAATCCTCCTGGAGCTGCCCCTTGTCTCCCTGGCCTCAAACCAAAGCTTTCAGTGGCAGGAGCATCTCCATTCGGGATGGCCCATCCATGCAGAAACACCCCCCTCACACCTTTCCCCGGGCACGTCAGATTTATACCAGCTTCGAAACATAAATGTCAAGTGATGGGGCTGCGTAAATTACTTTTAATAAGAATGATGCCGCGTCTCGCTGGCATGTTAATACATATATTACCCATGGTGAGCGCGGAGGGCTCAGCGGGACACTGAGCGTTTAATACACTTGTTGGAAACGCTCATCAGAGAGAAATCAGGGGCTCCCACTGGCAAACCCCGACGGGCGCAGCTCAAGCGTTGAGTGGTTAA
>NW_009722662.1:0-1303 GCF_000703405.1 Apaloderma vittatum
CAGAGCCATTATGGGGGCTCTGGGAGGTGGGAGGTGGCAGGGAGGACCTGGAGAAGCGTGAATCTGAGCCAGAGGCCATCCTGCTCTCTTTGCAGGCCTTTGCACCTCGCTATTATCCATGAGCAGACAGCTGTGATCAAGCAGCTGATTGAGGTCATTGTTAGCATCCCCAGCCAGCAGATCATCAACATCTCCAACAACCTGCAGCAGGTATGTATTTCCCAGAGTAGCTGGTTCTCCTCTACCTGGGGCTCACTCCCGTTTCTCCACCCTGGGGGTCCTGTTGTTGCTCCTGCAAGGGGAGGCTGCAGAGCTGAGCATGGTGCAGCCACACTGGCAAGGACAGTGGTGCAGGACTTGGCTCCACTCGTGAGCGCTGCTGAGGGGGTGCTGCTGTCCCGCAGACGCCACTGCATCTGGCAGTCGTCACCAAGCAGCCCCAAGTGGTCCAGCTCCTGCTGCAAGCCCGCGCTGACCCCACCTTGCTGGACCGCTACGGCAATTCCCCGCTGCACTTGGCACTCCAGGCTGGTGATGAAGAGATGCTGAGGACGCTGCTGGCCCACTTGGGCTCAGCTGCCCCTTACCTGCTCCGCCTGCCCAATTTCCATGGTGAGTGAGTCTGGGAGATGATGGGCAGGAACCTGGCGGTGCCATCGTGGGCTCAGCCAGAGGGCTGGTGAGCCTCTCCCCCTGTTGCAGGCCTCCTGCCTGTGCACTTGGCCGTGAAGGCAAAGAGTTTGGCCTGCCTGGACCTGCTGGTCAGGAAGGGAGCGGATGTGAACGCAGTGGAGAGGCAGGGTGGGAGGACCCCACTGCACCTGGCCGTGGAGATGGAGAACCTGAACATGGCCACCCACCTAGTGAAGAAGGTATGGAGAGACTGGTGGCTTGGTGGCTGTAATGGGGCCCTGGCAAAAGCAAGGTGTCCCCTGTGGGCTTGGGCTGACAGGGAATGGGGGAGGCAGCACGCAGGCAGCCCATCCTTATGGCATTGTCCCTTTCTCCATAGCTGGGAGCAGATATCAACAGCCGGACTTTTGCTGGGAACACTCCCCTGCACCTGGCTGCTGGCCTGGGCTCACCCACCCTCACCAAACTGCTCCTCAAAGCTGGTAAGGTGCTGGCTTCCCTCCTCTCCCTTCCCCTCCCTGCCTGCACTGAGAGGTATCCAGGCACAGTGCAGACCGCTGGCCCGACTCTCCCTTTTGGGGGCTCAGTCCACCCTTCCCTGACAGGGGCAGATGTGCTGTGTGAGAATGATGAGCCAGTGAGCCCATCCTCGTCAGAGTCCAGCAGTGAC
>NW_009722662.1:1438-1648 GCF_000703405.1 Apaloderma vittatum
GTACTGGGAGCGAGAACGTATGTGGCACAGTGGGACAAACCCCCTGAGAGCCTTTCCATGGGGCTCACAGCATGGATGGGACAGAGCTCCAGGAGATGCTCCTGCGAGGGTGCCCCTCTATGTCCCAGGGAGAGCTGTGGCATAGGGAGGCATTGGCGGGGGGCGGGTTTGACTGGTGCTTTGGGGGGTGCTGACATCCATGTATCCATC
>NW_009722662.1:2044-2281 GCF_000703405.1 Apaloderma vittatum
CCCTCTCTCCACAGCTGGCAGGGGGCAGCCTGGGGGGGCTGCTGGAGGCGCTGGACTCCATGGGGCTCCGCAAGGCCGTGAGGATGCTCCACAAAACAGAGGCGCTGGAGAAGCTGCAAAGCACAGGTATGGGGAGTGAGGGTCTCATGGAGGGGTCCCTGCTGCCCTCCTGAGCCCCCACCCTATTGCTGACAGCACTCGGGGCTTGCCTTGCAGAGCTGAAGGAAGACAGCGCCT
>NW_009722662.1:2450-3783 GCF_000703405.1 Apaloderma vittatum
CGCTTGTGGCCTTGGGGTCCCGCCTGCCTGGTCTCAGGAGGACAGGGTCCAGCCGGCTCCTGCCCCTCTCTGCTCTTATTTAATGGTCCCTCTTCTGAATAAAGGGACAGTTTCTATTAGCCTTTGCCCTCCCTCTCTCCAGTGCTGGCCCTGAGCAGGTGGGCACTAACCCTCCTGAGTCCTGTCTGGGGCTGGGAGTCTGGCAGCAAGGAGGCAGCTGCTGGCCCCTCCTCAGCATCCCCCCATGCGAGGGCTGTCCTCAACTGTGGAGGAGAAACCACGGCACACACGAGTGAAGAGCAAGTTTTACTTCAGTAACCGAGAGAAGAAGCTGTACAAAGGTTTTTTTTCCTTCCCCCAAGCCACCTGAGGCAAGGGTGGAATTTTTTTTCCTTTTTTTTTTTTTTTTTTGTCCTTTTTTTTGCAATAGACTCAAAAGAGCAGAATAAAAAGTTTGACACATTCGCAAAGTCAGTGCTGAAACCAGCCGGGTCCCAGGTGGCTGAGAACAGCATGTGTGCCAGCCCCCCACACTGCCCACAGCCCTTCTGCTGTCCCCAGATCCCTTCCTGTGCACTTTGGGCACGCCTGCGTCCATGCTTCACCCCTGGCCTCTTGCTTTGGACAAGCATCCTCCAGCCTACCCCAGAGTGGTGGAGCCTGCTGCAGCCTGCCCCTCACCTTCGCAAGGAAGGGACTCCATGACTGCTGCTGCAGCATGAGGACCTCCCAACAGCACAGACTGGACTTTGCTGGGCCCATCCAGGCGCTGGAGAAGTGGCACGGGAAGGAAAGCTGGCTCCAGCCAGACAGTGGAAACAGGGCTGGTCCAGGCTGCCAGGGAGGGTCATGAGTGCATCAGCTTCCTGCTTGCAGCAATGGGTGCTGTATCCCAAGGCTGCCTCCTTGGTGTCAATGGCCACAAAGCTGTCTTGCGCTCTCTGTCTCTCTGAAGGGTTGCTGGTGCCAGAGCAGGGCAGGGGAGCAGTCAGCAGCACACGCAGGAGCCCATGTTCAGCTTGCTGCAGCAGGAAGGGGGGGCTGGGTCTCCCCCTGAGTCCATTTAAAAAGCTACTCCCCCTGCCAGAGTGCAGTGTCTACAGGACATGGCTGGGTTTGTCATTTGAATTGTTTTTCTTAAATAGTTCCCAAAAAGCATCAAAAGTAGCCCCCCCCCCAAAACCCTCCTTGGTGGTCAGCTCGATCTGGTACTAAAAAGTGCAAAACTGTATCACAAAAACCGTTCAAAAGTTGTAAGAAAGCAGGGAGGGTGCAGAGGTGGCCTGGGTGACAGGGAAGGGGCCAGGTGCCACCACCCTGGCTCCCACGACCA
>NW_009722662.1:4187-6461 GCF_000703405.1 Apaloderma vittatum
CTGCAGATGGATGGACTCATGCAGGGTCTCAGCAGGCACATGGCCTCCACCCCGGCGCAGGGCAGGACAGGAATGGAGCTGCAGTGTAGGTGGCTGATGCCCCCTCAGCTTATGACTTCTGAGGGTGGCCAGGGGGCTGGCGGCTACTGCGCTCCGAGACATTGCGCTTCACCTTGGTGGCTGTGCCAGTGGGCTCCGCGTTGAGCGAGGGGCTGGAGCGGGATTTTTTCAGGCCATCATCCTCCCCACCTGCTGCGTCAAAGAGGGTGGACTCAAACGCTGCCAAGTCTTCGGAGCCGGCCTTCAGCTTAGCCCGCAGCAGCATGGCGTAGGTGCCATAGCGGGATTTCTGAGGGGGCACAGAACAGCAGAGAGAAGGGTCAGTGAGCTGGGCCCTGCCCCTCAGAGAGGATCCCGGGGTAGGGGGGATGCTGCTCGTGCTCCTGGGACCACAGCAGCGGCACGGTGCAATTCAGCTGACAGGCACAGGGGAGCCCACCCCTCAGGACGGCCGAACAGGCAGGAGCAGAGAAGGGGTGTCTCCAAGCTTACCTCAAACTCCAGGTAATCTTCCTTCTGCTTCAGCTCCTCGTACTCCTTGCCCTTCACCTTCTTCTCGGGCAGCGAGGAGCGATGCTCCAGCAGCTCCGCTGACATCGTCTTGAACTTAGACTCATGGCTCTTCACCTGCTCCTCCTAGGGAAGGGTGGTACCCACATCAGTGCCCTGTTCTGCCCTCTGCACTGCCCTCCTGGCAGTGTGAACCAGCCAGGGCCAGAACAGGTTTGTTTTTTTTTCTCCTCACTTCTTAGGTCCAGCTAGGATCTCAGCTTCTGCTCCCGGGTTTGGGTTTTTGGGGGGTTTTTGTTTTGTTTTGTTTTAAATAGGAGGCAAAAGCACAGGCCCCTGGGGGCAACCTGCTCCTGCCTCACAGGGGACTAGCTGCAATCTTAAAGAAAAATTTAATCCCTTCTGAAACTAGACTGGTGGGTTGTTTTTTTTTAATCATCTTTTCTGCTCCATGAATAACCATCCTGGCATGCACGAGCACCACCTAATCCCCCGGCTGGTTGCCTTTCAAGGTCCTGGCCATGTCGGGACCCTGCATGCTATGGTGCAGGACCACGTTCTGCTCCACAGTCTGACTCCATTGCCTGTCTCCCAGCCCCGCTGGAACAAGACCTCACTGTCTGCCCCCAGTCTTAGCAGCCCCTTGCTTTGTGTCTCCCCAGCCATACTCCCTCAGTCCTGCACCCTACTGAGTGTGTGGCACCCCACGGGTTCCTCCCCAGGGGACAATACCACCAGCAGACCCTGGAGGTGTGTCCCATGCTCCTGACTGTCCCCACACCATGGCTCACCTGGGACAGCCTGGTGCAGGAGCTGGGCAGCAGTGGGCGGCTGAACTTCTTCTGGGAGCCGATGGCAGCGGGGAAGGGGGGTGCAGAGAACATGGCTGCCACCACATTGATGCGTGTGATCCATGAATGCATCTGTTCGGGGTTCCTGGGGAGAAAGGCCAGATCGCAAATGGGCTCTAAATGGCACTATCTGTGTCACAGGCAGAGGGATCGGCCCTGCAGACAAGGTACAGGTACCTCAGGCCTGGCCCTGGTCAGCCACAGCACATGAGGCTCTGCTCCCAGCATCTCAGGTCATCGTGAGACCATCAGACTGGGAAGAAGAGTTTCTGGGCAAAGCACAGCACTGACACTGGGTCCCTTTTGTTCCAGAAAGGCCAGGACAGGAGAGGGCAACGTGGCCTTAAGCTCCATACCACCCTCCATCCCAGTCAAACAAGCCCCTGCACTCCAGTATGGGACCCGGACTGGTGATCCAGGGGGACTCACTGGGCTTGGAAGAGGAAGACCCTCCAGTCAGCTGTCCTGAGGTAGAAGACATTGGGTCGCTTGCTGTAGTCAGATGCCCGTGTGGCAAGCGAATGGTGGATGCTAATAGCGTTCTTCAGCTCTTCTTCTGCTAGCGCCTTCCCTGGTTTATACTCCTCCTGCAAATCACAGGGCACTTCAGAGCCAGCCTAGGGATGCACCCCACCATGAGTCAGCTCTATGAGGCCACCGCAGGGAAGTGTTGGCAGTGGTGGAGCTTGGATCACCCTCTCGCAGGGTGCTGCAGGTTCTGCCTCCAGCTCATGGGGAAAGACTGCACAACGTGGGCTTGGCAACAGCACAGTGGCCATTCCTCACTGCTCTGCAGCTGGGCAGTGTGGGTGCCTGCAGCAAACTGTGTGTGCAGACCAGCTGCCCCTCGCCG
>NW_009722663.1:0-6379 GCF_000703405.1 Apaloderma vittatum
GATACGCCAGGGCTCGCTCCGGCAGCGTGGAGCAATCAAGTGTAAAAACAAGGTTCGTGTGGGTGGTTTTTAAATAGACACCTCGGGAAAACCACTGCTTTCAAGCCTCCAGTCAAGGCTTCCTATACTAAGTCTGTAGTTTTCTTCCCAGTGCTGGGATGTGCTCAGGAGGCCAGGGCCTGGTTTGCTTTGGGTTTATTTGTCGTCAGTGGGTGTGTGTGTGTGTGTGTGTGTGTGTGTGTGTGTGTGTGGTTTTTCCTTTTACTTCGCGGGGATCAGCGTGTTGGCTTCATTTATTTATTTATTTTTTAAAATTCCTCCTCCTCTTTGCCTTGATTTAAAGCGGAGTCGAGGAGCCTGGGTCGTGGGGTTTTGTGAGGGTGACTTTGTGCTAAGGACATCTGGAGGAATAAAAACCGGTTGACACTTCTGATCTGAGCTTCGCCGAGCTGTTTTGGACCCAACTTGACAATTTTGGTGGGGGTGAATGGGTCAGGGCTGTAAATCTTGCTCCGCGTTGTCGACACCCACACAAGTTCACTCAGCCTTTCAAAGGGGCTAGCCCGGCTCCTGTGGAAATTCATTAAGGGATAAAAGATTTGACACTGCAGGTCCCCTCCCACCGCTGCATGAAACTGGAGAGCCGAAATGTGGCTGCGTGTGTGTCCCGGAGGGTTGTGGTTTTTTTTGTTCCCCCTTTTTTTTCCCCCTTCCCCTGACAGGTGATCAGTTTTGCAGCCTGGCTGGAGGGCTGCTGCTCTGAGCAGGCAACCCGGAGGTGTCAGCGCGCGTCTTCCCATTGATTCCTATAGGCACCGGCGTGATCCCGGGGAAAAGCATTTCTGTACTTTTCTTTTTTTAAATAAAGCAAACACAGCAGGTGAGGTCTTATTTTTAGAGGGACCAAGGAGCTGGTGTGTTTCCAGCAGCGCATACGAGCGCTCTAAGTGGCCCACCCTCGCCCTGCTCGTGTCCTGGGACTGACCTCTCCCATCCTTCTTTGGGTTGTCTTTGCTTTTCCAAGCTGCCGTGTGTCTTCGCGGGGCAAAGAGATACCGGCCTCGTTTGCCGGAGGGGTCATGAGAGATGGGGGGCATTGGTGGGGGGGCTGAAATCTGCCTCAGGTCTGCAGCCCAGCTCCGAAAGGGTTAAAGCCGCTCTGCCAAGACATAAAGCAAGTTCAACGTGTTGTGGGAATATCACTTGCCAGTAGACTCCAGTCACCGCAATTTCTGATTTAACAGCTTAACTTGCTGTTAACTTTCCCTGATACACTCCAGGTTTCGGACAGGAATGCAGAAAGGAGAGAGGAACAATAAAGAAAGGAGTTAAGTGAGGCTACTAAAATGGACTTAAATCCCTTCACTGGGTCCTGCCAGCTGTCTTTAGAAGAGTTAAGCAAGATTGCATTTCCTTTTTTTTATGCAATAAATCAAATGTTTCTGGGCTGCATACCAAAATTTGTGCAATACGCTCTTACTCCCCAGCGGGGTGAGTAAATGGTACTGAATACCCCATTCACCTTTTTCAGCTCGGTTTTTCCACAGCCACGGGAGCTCTTGCTTGCGGCACGTATAGACACAGGGCGTGGGCAGCGCTCCCCCCTGCCCCTGTCCCGCAGGCGGAGGGGTCTCTCCCTGCTTGGGAGGTGGAAAGGTGACCCCCGGCATGGGACAGGGTGGGCTGCTCTTGGGGACAAGCAGCAAAGACCAAAAAGCGAGGGCTACAAATAGGGGCAGCATTGCCAACCTCAGCCATATGAATGTCATGCGAGCCAGGTGCCAGAAATTGTGAGTTTCTTATATTTTATTTATTTATTTATTTATGCCCCCCCGCCCCCCCAAGCCTGAGCTGAACAGCAAAACCTCTGGTCCTGTGTTGGTTTGATTCTCCCGACGGCTCAGTGGTCAAAAAGTTTCTGTGTTTTGAAGCTTGGAAATCTTGCAGAGATGGAAAGGGATGCTCTTCTGCAGCGCAGCACGCGGTGGCTCCTCGCCCTTTGGGTACCACCAGGTGCCTCATCCCCGAGCCTCTGCCCAAAACGCAGCCCCAGGATGGTTTTTGGCTGCTGAAGCACCTGCCTCTCTTACCTGGAGGAGGTAACGCAGAGAGGCGGGGGGGGAAAAGAATCAGCTCATTTTTTGGGTGGAGGCTGGGATGCTCAAACCAGGGGGGGTTTCCCCTCCTGCACGTGCCACTGGGTTTGGGCTGGTGTCTTTTCGCCATGCTCCCTTCTGAGCACTGCACTGCTCCGCAAAGAAGAGAGTTTGGTGTTTGGTTTTTTTTGGTTTTGGGTTTTTGTTTTTTCTTTTTTGCTGTCCAAATCCAAATTTTGCAGACTGGGCCATCTGTCAATTCCCTCCTACGTTGTTCTGTTCATATTAAATTGTAATGAAGGCCAGACTGAAGAAGGAATTAGGTCAGACAGGAGGTTTAGTCTCTGTTTTTGGGGAGATGTTTGTTGCCCAAGAGAGGCACCGTGGTTTGGTTGGCTCAGCGCGAGTCTGGATGCACAGGATGCCTGAGCTGTCCTCCGAGATTTGGCAACTGGGGCTTTTAGCACATCATAGCCTCTTGGCCCCCGACTCCCCAGCAGCTGGACAGGAATCGCCGATCCAGCTAATTCTGTAGCAAATCCCAAAAAAACCCTCCTTTAACAGCCTCTGCTGCAGACCTGCCCTCAGGCTTGCTCCAGGCACTCCACAGCTGCTCCAAGGGGATTCTCCCCACCAGCAAGAGGTGTTTGGGGGTCCCCAGCCATGGATGCAGCAGGGGGAATATACCGGAGTTCCAAGGCAGTGGCAGCATCCCGCATGTGGCCAAGCTCACTCCTTGGCTTTGCGCGGGGACCCGAGGATGGAGGGGAAGGGAGGGACATGAAGGATGGAGAGCAAATCAGACCTCTCCGGACAAGCAGAGGCCAGCGGCATGTCCCGATGGCTTGTCTGAGCCTCTCTTGCGCCGAGGAGGCTGCTCACAGGTGTGAGTTATTCTGAGGAGCTTTCAGGTGCGATTCGCTGGGCAGTACCAGGCAACCAAAAAATTCCTCTTGCATCACGCTCTTACACGCTGTGTGGGGTCCGAGCCCTCATTAGGAGGAATTCAGCGCTCAGGTGGTTGGGCACCCAGCACACCCATCACTGTCGTTACCACTGCCCCTGGTTAAAACCTCATCCTGACGTGTCTGAGCTCTCTGCCGGCTGCTTCAACCCACTTTGGCGAGAATGAAACTTGGATGGGCGCAGCCTGGCAGAGACGGGACCTTGACCTTCAGGAAAGCGCTTTGCTTACCCCTTAGACCTGTTACATCTCACATGAGAGAGCTTTGAACATTTTTCCAGCCATTGGTGTGAATTTCCTCCTGTTCTGCAGCTGAGGGGGCTGTCCCCGACCTAATGCTTAGACCAGAAGCGGTGCCATCCCACATTTCTGTGAATGAAGGCTTGGAGGGGTTTGGAGGATTTGGCCACGACAACTGAAGCCACGTTCAACCTGTGCATCCTGCATGGTGCTTGTGCTGAGTTGTGGCCTGTGGGTACCCAGCTGTACTGTGCCACCTCATTTTGGGGGCAAATGCCTGCTCCAGCAGCCAGGGTGGGGTGGGTGTGAGCTGTCGGGCATGGGTGCTGCTCAGCCCTGCTAAGGAGGAGCATCACGGTGGAAGGAGTGATTGAAAGGTCACCAGGATGCGCTGAGCGGGTGGCAGCACCCCGGGATGCACCTTTGGGTGAAGCCTGGGGGTTTTTCCTCCGTAGGGTGAAGCGAGAGGAAAAGGATTGGGTTGTGGCTCCATCAAGCTGGAGTGCTATAGCAGTGCCAGGTAGTAAATAAAGATGTTTTTGCTTTGCTGCCCGGTTTCTCGTTACACGGGCGCTGGCAGGAGCAGGGAGACGCCAAGGTGACAGGGCTGGGAAGGGCTGGAGGTTGGCACGTGGGCAAAGGGGGACTTTGTCACCTTGCACACCTCCACGTTAGCCCAACTCGGGGGGACAGCCCCCTGCCTTCATGCCTTCATGGGGGCTTCCTGGCAGGAGCTACAGGGTGCTTGGGCACCCTAAAAGAGCTCTCGAGGGGGGCTGCCAGGGCTCTCCTTGTGCCTGCGGTGCTGGTTGTGCAGGAGCGGGTGTTTTCTGAGGAGCACTTTTTTTTTTTTTCCTGCAGAAGGTATCAGCTCTCCCCAGCATCGGATATCGCCCCGCCAACAAAACATCGCTCTCCCCTTTGCATCCGAGCATCTCGCCTGTTTCTTTAGGCTGAGAGTGCATTTGTCACCCGTGCCACCAAGTGAGCCTCTTCTTGGGGGGCTGGCACACAGCCTGCTCATTAGGCAGCCTGAGCCTAATTGAGGACAGGGGATTATTTGGGTGTCCTGAAGTGCCACATCAGCGGCTTCAACAGTGGCACTGGCTGGCACACATCTGGTGCAGCTGGCGTTGCCTGTGCCCTGAGGACACTGGCAATCACGTAAAAAAAAAAAAACCACAACAGGATAAAGGGGAAAAAAATAAACAGGGAGTGAGATTTTTGGTCTCTTTTCAGTTGGAGATCCAGCTGCTGGTGCTGCTGCACCAGGAGTGTGACTCAAGCAGCGAAGGTGATGCTGCTGTCGCGCTGGGGAGGCCCGGTCAACACCCCTTGGCCACTTGGTAAAGAAAAGATCAAGGTGAAAAAGCATTGGTGGCAAAACACAGCAGCTTGGCAGCGTGGTGCAGTCACAGCCCAGTGCGATCCCCCTCCTTCTGGTGTGATACAGACCAAAGCCCCCCCAGTGTGCCGAAGGGAGCGGCGCTACTGGAAAACCTGGTCCCATCCCTTGCTGGTTTGAGCCCAGTTTGTTTCTGGGGCTGGTGGCTCTCTAATCGAGAGCACTGGCAGGGTTTTGCCAGCCTTGCTGCTCTCTGCCAGCACAAACTGCGCATCGAAGCTCCTGCAGGGGAGGGATGCAGCCCCCAGCCCACCCAGCCCTTACAGCCTCTGTTCTGGCTTTTGCTGCTGATCCCTTTCCTCCCGCTGCTTAGAAGAGCTCGCGACTTGTAAGCGCGGCGGCGGACTTCTAGCAGCGACGGTTTGAGCTATGTGCTAGTAAAAAATTGTTAGCGAGGGTGGCTTTATTGCTGGCAGGACCGGAGCGGGGCCCCCGGGGGAGCTGGGCTAATTTCCTGGCTGCGCTGCAGACTTCCCCCGCGACCTTGGGCGAGTCATTTAATCTATCCTGGGCTTCGGCTCCATCTCTGAGCATCCCGGGGGGGTGAGGTAATATTCATTAACTGATATTATTCTCGAGTTGCTCAGATGCTATGGTGATGAAGGCTGGATGTGAAACCCAGCGTCTAGGCTGAGCGGCAGCGGGGAGAGGGGATGCTCCGCGTGAGATGTGGCATTGCCCCACGCTGGCTGCTATTTTACCAACTTTCCCTCCTCGTTTTGAGCTGACTTGTCTGGCCACCTTTGTTGTTTGGTTGTACATGGACAGTGATGCTCATCACCAAGGGACTACAATGCCTTGAACCATCCCTGGGTTACGTCTCATCCAGTGAGGCAATATCACCCTCGCTTTGCACCTGCCGGCAAAGAGGTGAAGCTGTTTGCTGCCGCTGAGTCAGGGGAAATCTTGGGGTTAGTTAGCAAATATCCAGGGATTTTCTTTTTTAATCCTCCACACCAGCTGATACCCCCTTGGACCTCCTTGGTGATGCCTCAGGCGCGTTTTCCGTGGGATCGCTCTGCCCCTGAGGGATGTCTTCTAGGTCTCGCATCAGCAAACACGGCTTGTGCAATCAGCCCTTTGATTGCCCAAGCGAATCCTCAAAAGCAGCTCTAGGACAGGTTGAAACGTAATTTGTTTCTGCTTTGGGGGAACATGTGGTTAGGTAGGGCAGGAAAACCTCTCATCAGATGTGCAAAAGAAACACAACCTCCTGATAACCATTTGAATGTTTTCCTGTGCAAAAGAGGAAGGGGAAATAAAAAGCCATGCCATTGAAAGAGCAGGGGGGATAAAAACCTTTCAGAGGTAGGCTGGAGTGGGATTTTTCCTTCAATACAAACCTTGTCTGACTGACGGGGTGAGCGTGGTCTTTCCCTGCAGCATCCCGACATGCCCAGACATCCAACCCCGGGCGTGTTGTGGGTCAGGAGTGAGTTGGGGACATATCAACCCTGGGGGAGGTGGCAGAGAGGGGTCCCTCGCTCCGTGCTAACGCCATCCCTCTCTCCCCAGGTGCCGAGGATGTATGCGGCGAGGCGGCCGCTGCTGCTGCTGCTGGCTTTCCTGGCCTACGCGCTGGATTCGGCGTCGGCGTACGGCACAGCGGAGACCCTCTGCGGCCGGGAGCTGGTGGGCACGCCGCACTGCGTCTGCGGTGACAGGGGCCGCGAC
>NW_009722663.1:6486-9260 GCF_000703405.1 Apaloderma vittatum
TCGTATGCAGCGGTAAGACAGGAGAGGAGCAGGAAAAGCGATGTGCATGGGGTGATGTGCACCTGTCTTGCACCGGTTTTGGGAGCTGTCTAGTCTTGGGTCCCACATGGGATGCTCAGGGAAGTCGAATATCGGAAGTGGTTGGCTCTCCGGCGATGTGGATAAGTCGTTAAAATAACAAGCGTGTCTGCTGAGCTTGGGCTCTGGCTTATTTTTAAACCTAACTGCTTAAGTGCTGCACCTTGAGAGCTGGCAGTGAGCTGAGTGCTCACCCTTTCTGGTCAGGCTTTTACTCAGGTGAAGCCTCAGCTTCTTGGCCTTTGCCAAATTGCACTTCGTGGCTTCCTGGCTACCTGCTGGGGGAACCGCCCCCGGAGAAGAGGCAGAGCCCAGGCGGCTTCAGGAGAAGTCAGTTTTCCGCCAGGGTGCTCTGGGGGTTTGGACCGTTGGCATTATCTGTACGATGGCTTAGCTGGTAAACAGGGAGGAAGAGTAAACCAGTAGTGATGGACGCTTGGTAACCCGTGAGTGAAGGTGTCTTGAATGTGGTATCTTGGTTCTGATGGTTTTGGCCGCCTTGCTCTGCTTGGGAGGGGGAAGACCCCACATCTTGCTGCGCACTGAGGGCAGAACCGCAGAGTGACTGACTGCGGGAAGGATGCAAAGCCAAGCAGCGGGGAAGAGGATGGAGACACCAGCTGCATGCGGTGCTGTGCATTTGGCAGCTTTGGGAAAGGCATTTAAAGTCACTTTCAAGTAACAGGGCAGGGTTTTTTAGAGCAGTGGAGTCGAGATCCAACTTTTCTTTGCAGGGAACAGGGCTCTGCAAAGTTAGGAGATGACCCTGGATGGCCCTTCCCAACCTGGATGGCCCTTCCCAACCTGGATATCCCTTCCCAACCTGGATAGCCCTTCCCAACCTAGATAGTCCTTCCCAACCTGGACAGTCTGTCCCCACTCAGATGCTCAGCCAGACTTGCCTGATGTTCTCTGCTGAGGCTGGGCAAGGAGAGGAGCAGGGCTGCTGCAGCTAGGGTTTCGGCTGTGCGGTTTTGGGCAGGGGGACGACCACTGTGCCCCGTCCCATCAGAGCAGGAGGATGTTTTCACGGCCCTCCCTGGGTGCTTTCAGGGATGCCCTGGGTGCGCTTCCTTCCTCTCACTGAGCGGTGAGAGTCTGCACATCAGCTGCCCTTCCTCTTCTCGTCGCCCTCTTCCATCCTTCTTCCACCAATGAGCCCTGCATGGCAGGTCCTCTTCCTCTCCCTCTATATATAGAGGAGCATCCGTCTCCCTCCCATGGTTTCTCTTCCCTCCTCCCCCTCTCTGGGGATGAAAGGGAATGGGGCTTTTGTTTTACGGACCAACTGACCTCCTTTCACCTCAAATAACCCAGCCGCCCAGGCCAAAATAAAAACAATTTTGAAGGCAGACAAGTCGGTTGGTGCCAAGTGGCCAGTCTGGTGCTTGCAGGGGGATTCTTGCGTGTTTTTCTTCTTTTATTTTTTCTCATCCTCTCTGTTCCCTCCTTCTTTATGCGTATTTCTGGAGAGCTCAGGTGGAGGATGCTGGATGCTGGAGGATGAAGCACAATGCTCCCTGTCCCATATTTTAACCTCTTCATCATCTCACCAGCCTGTGCTGTACAGCACTAAAGACATTTGGGTCATAGAAGGGTTTGGACATCCCCAGCTCGCTTCATTTTCCCTCTGTCTCCATCAGTTGGCCTCATAAAGTTACTGATTCTCCTGACCATATTCATCTTCACTTCTAAACCCTCACGGCCACTGTGTAGGCTCAATAGGACATGGTTAAGTTGCATGATGGTGGATTTACGTCTTGAAACCTGGCCTGAGTTTGTCATGAGCACTTCTCAGCATGGGGTGCGTGACCCCATGAGCAGCCTGCGCCAACACAGTCATTGGTACTGGAGCTAAACAGCTTGGGTGGCCTCATCCCACTTGCTGGACGGGGCTTGTTGCAAGCATCCGACTGGTAATCCCGGAAAACCCAAAAATGGTATGAAAATCCATTATCAGGTTTTGCCGTGGCAGTGATTTAAGCACTTAAACGATGCTCTCTTTGCATTCTTAAAAGGGAGCGCTGAGCTAGCGAAGCTCACATTTGTTTGCACCCACGCAGGGGGCTGCAGCGTACCCACCGTGTTTCATCCCCCCCGGCACCTGGCGAGGGGGAAACAAACAACCTGGACTGAGGCGGGCGCACGCCCGAGAATTGGGATGTGGGGATATTTGCTGGCGTGGGGAGCGAGTCTCAGCCCCGAGGTGCCCTCGCAGGCATCGTGGCTGGTGGGTGCTTGGGGCTAAGGATGCTGAAGCTGCATCCCGAGGCTGCAAGAGCTGCACCACCAGGGGCAGGAGCTGGCAGCGCCGGGGTTGTCAGGTGGGCACGGCGATGTGCCTGGGCAAGCTGCAGCTGGAGCCCTGCGTGCTTTGCTCTCCGTCTCAGCCGTGATTCCTCCTCTCCGTGACTTTGAAGGCTTTTGAGGTTGGCCCACAGGTGCCATGGCCAGGACGGGAGTTCCCCTTTCCCTGCTCCGCGGCACCCACCTGATGGACATGCCAGCATGGAGGGATGCTGGAAGCAAGCGGGGCGAGTGGCATTGCTGTCATGCAGGGCTGGCAGGGAGGGGAGAAGGGGCTGCAGGGGGAGAAGCGTCCGACTTCTCTGTAAACAACAGCTCCTGTTTCCTCCTTTCCAACAGCTGATAAGAATTTAGCTCTTTGCAGCCGCTTGTGCTGACGGGGCACATTC
>NW_009722664.1:0-7768 GCF_000703405.1 Apaloderma vittatum
AAGCCCGGTGAGGCCTGCCCTTGTGGTGTTGGCGGCGCGGAGCTCCCGCGTTCCGGGCGGGGTTCGGGAGGGCCGCGAACAAAGCGACGGGGCAGGGGCCACAAGGCGCCCTGGGGCTGTCAGCGCTGTTTCCGTCGGTCCACTCCCCGCTCCCAGTGTCTTGACGGTTCCAGAAACGCTGTGTTGCTGTGAACCCGCTGGGCGAGGAGCGGAGGGGAGCTGAGCTGGCTGTGTGTTGTTACTGTAAGGACAGCACTTCCCTCGGAGGTGAGCAAGGCATAAATTACAGCAGTCTCTGTTCTTAGTAGTTTATATGTTGTCACACACAGATTTGCACCAGTTCATGGGTTTATCATAACTTACAGCAGTACAGGTTTTATGCAGCAGTCATACCTTGGGTTTAGCGTGGCTTACGGTTTAGCTGAATATATTTTCAGGATTGAGTCAAACCAAGATGAATTGATGCCGATTTGACGAAATCTGAGGGTTTCAGTACTTAGTCGTTTGTTTTAATTGATTACGTGCAATTATTCATGCGCTTCTGAGGGGGCAGTAATGTCTCTGGGGGGATCAGGGATAGCAGTCTCCTCATTTGGCTCAACTCCATCCAGAACAGCAGCAGCTAATTTTTCTTGCAATTCTTAAATGCCTCAAGTCACTTGTAAATGTAGTTTAGGTTCCTGAATTACAAGAGTTTAAAACAAAGGCTGCTCAATTTGCTGGGAGATTTTAATTACCTGCTTACCTTGCGTGTTTGCGGGCCTCAAGGAAAAGTGAATCTTTCGTGAAAGTTTTGCTGGGTGTGGATTGCTGGAGGAAGAGGATGCCAGGAAGGGAAGGGAAGAAATATGCAAAAGGCATGGAAGGATCTCTGGTGACGGAAGCCACATTGTGGCAGGCTGTGAGACACAGGGCTCAGCACAGGGGCAGAGAACTTGAATGACTAAGTCTTTCCCCTTGTTTTCATCCTTCCCTTCTGAAGGACTAATCAGAAGCTGTGAGGATTTTTCTGCTGGTGGGTTTGGTTTTTTGTTTTTTTTTTAAAATATTGGTATTGATGAGGTGAGCTGAAATTAATGAACTTCCTTTAGAGGCACACCCTGTTATCCTGATAAACAGCTGTCTGTCTGAATGAGTGTCCATGCATTCCTCCACATCTGCCTCCAGCAAAATAACTGGTATTTCTGCCACTGCTTTTGTAAGAGCGATCAAACCATCTCTCCATCCGCCTGCGCTCTGATGAGATGGGCTTGATTTCAGTGCAGCGTTGCCTTGTGGGTGTTCACCTGTCAGGAGGTAACATAGGCTGGGTTGGTGTCGCAGCGAGCTGGCAAGCAATGTGGTTGCACACAGTTAGGTTTGCTTTTCCTCTCAGGTGGCAGCAGGCGCTCACTGTCTGCAGGGAAGGAAAGAAACATGCTGGGAGTCTTCCAGCAAAGACTCATTTCTCTGGTATGGCTGGGGAAGGTGGCCTGGACTCCTTGGTCTCCTGGCAGTGCTGCTGTGTGGCATTGCTGATTCTGGATAAATAAAGGGTTTCTTTTGGTTTTCTGTTGGGTTTCTGACTTAGGATGAAAAAGCAAAGGTCTTCATCATGGTTTGTGTGCTCAGTAGGCAGGAAGTTGTGGTTTGTCTCTGGGACTATGACAGGCATGGGTTTAACATGCTTCTGGTGTCCCCTTAGGGACTGGAAGGCAGAAGTGGCTGGGCATAGTGCAGTGACATTTAAGGCTCTTTAACAGATGGATGTTAAAGGCCTCTAATTCAGTGCATCATAGAAATGGCTGACCAATATGTTTATGGGGTATGCTTTCTTTGTGTGAAAAAACCCAACTATTTGAGAGTGAAATACCTAATTTATTATGTGTTGCAGATTTCTCTTGCTCGGTCTTTCCAAGTTGGCATTGTAATCTGTTTTTCTGCAAAGGTGAGGCATCGCCTGCTAATTAGTGCCATTAAATGGGTTGGTTTTAAATGAGAGCACGCTGAGCTTAAGTTAGATGCTCAGTAGATCTACTCAGTTATTCTTATGCCTTTGCTCAAATTTGCAGTGGCAGGGTAATACTTTCTATGTATCCGAAGTAATTACTTAAAATTTGTTTGGTGATCTGCTAAGAAATACTGTATCGTTCAGCTAGGCCTGTACTTTCCATAGTAGGCCTTCATCCTACTCTGAGATTAAGGGGGAACAATAATTTTTATATCTATATATTCCATATAGCAGGCAGTGGAGAGTTATGCCCACCTGCTGGCCCTGCCTGGGGCGGTTACCTCATTGGTGTGAGGCCTGGTTGTCTGATAATGATACTTGGTATTGGGATACAACCTGTATCAAGCTGACTTCCCTGGCTTGTGCCAAAGAAAAAGGGTGAATCTGAGAGGGAGGGCAAAAAGTTCTGCAAAGCTGTGGAGGCTGTAGTTTCAGGAGGCTGGAGGTGTGCTTGTGCTGCTGGGCATCTCTCAGCAGATGAAGCGGAGCGTCAGAGCTTGCTGCACTCCGTGGGTTGTGATGTATTCGGCAGGAGTGTGCCATCGCTGCCCACCGTTCCCAGCTGCTCCGACACAGCTGCCATTGGAGATGCTTTGGACCAGATAAAGACATTTGGCAAATATAAGATGGCAAGAAAAAGGAAAAATGGGGAAGAAAAACAAAAAAATAAAAAGAGAAGTAGCCCTGTCATCTGCCTGATGGTGTTTGTGGTGAGGATTTGGGCTATGAGGCTCTGCAGTGGCCTGAGAGTGCTACAAAATATTGTGGAGATTCAAAGCATAACCTTGAGTTGTGGGGAAGGTGATCTGAGAGAGAAAAAAGGCCAGGAGAAGGGATCTGTAGTCAAAAAGGACGTTCACTGAATATTGGAGAGCTGTGAGGAAATGGAGGATGGAAGTTCAGATCCCGGTCATTTGGATTGATCTGTTACCTCCTGTGTTGTCTGAGAGGGAGTGGTTTAGAAATATCTCAGCTGAGTTTCTGTTGCCTCAGCTGGGGTGTATGTCCTTGATTTAAAGATCTGTTATAACTCATAGTTTTCAAACCTATCATGTATGTCCTGCCCTGAGGTGATGTGTCTTGAGCTGAGAGTCATCCCTGTGGGCTGGCAGAGCTGTAGTTCAGCTCCAGGCACCTTCCTGGTGCTGGGGTGGCAGTGCTGGAGCATGGGGCAGGGTTGCGCTACACACATCATGACATCCGTCCTCCAGCCCCTGCAGGATTGGCAGCGGTGGATGAAGGTGCCGTTGGGAGTGGGGTTTTGAGGTTGAAGGTGTTTAGTGGAAGAATTGGGGTGAAATGGGTGTTGGCATGGTCTAGCAGAGCACTGGAAGCCTCTGTCTGGCATGATGATACCCAAGTTGGTCTGGGAAGCATTGGCTAAAGTTGATGTGAAGTCCTGGTGCAGGTTCCGAAACGTTCAGGCTGGTTTGCTGAGACATATTTCTCTGTTCTTATGCTTTTTCCTGGGCAGTTGCTGTTGGAGGTGAGATTTGCATGGAAGCTGAACAGGCAAGAATATGCCACGCTTGTGTCCTGCTTGGACAACGGCTGGGGTGGGAGCCTCATGGAACAGCCTTTGAATCAGCTATTATAACTTAACCACTAGAAAAGTTGCCAGTTCGGTACTTTTCATTTAAGGATATGGTACATGGCTTCTTGTATTGCAGGTTGACAGACACTGCAGCAATACATGCTTTGGCGTGTCCCTCACAGCTTCCAATTGATCTCTGCCTAGAAGACAGTCAATGAAAAGCTTGCAGCTGCTTCTTATCTTTTTGGGCAGAGCGAGAGAATAGTAAGCTGAGTAGTTCTTTTCAGCAGGGGTCAGTGTCTGTCTACCAGTCTGCTTTGTGGCCCAGACTGAAAGATTGGCTTATCCCTTCCTCTAAAAGATTTGGGAGGTGATGGCAGTGGTGGTTGGGCAATCCCTTACAAAGGGGTGAGGAGTGACATCTCCCTTCACCACAGGTGAGATGGCAATTCAAGAGCAGCAGAACCTTGATGGTGAGTGCTACTGCCATGGATCTGCCCTCTATGTGTCCTGCATAGGGCGTCTTCCATGAGCTGTCATGGATGATAGAAGGCACCCAAAAGGCATGCAAAGTGGTCTGTGTATTTATGGTCTGTTTGCAGGAGAGTTAACTACATCTACTCAGTCTGTGCTGTTTGCAAGATTTTAGCTGTTTGGTGCTTAGTGTGGGCCTCTTGGCCTTAGGAAGCGTCCTAGTTCCCCTCCGTCCAGCTAGATGACTGCAGTCAATTGTGATTTCTTGTATTTGGTGCTTAAGAAGATCAAGGATATTGAAGGTTGTTGTATTCAGGAGAGGAAGTTGTTAAAAATTTATAGCCTTTCTGAAAGAGCATTTGTTCAGGTTCAGGTTCATCCCATACAGTTTCTGGTAATTTTCAAGTTAACTTCTCTCAAGATACATCTTTATGGTTTGTAGCAGATAGATACTACAAGAATTTCATACTTGTCAAAGCACTGATCTCTCAGGGCTGGAATCAAAGGAGAGCTGGCAGCAGGTTTGAGGCTCTTTCTCCCGAGAGAGGAAGTTGTCTGGCTTTACAGAATCACAGAATGTCAGGGGTTGGAAGGGACCTCAAAAGATCATCTAGTCCAGCCCCCCTGCCAGAGCAGGATCACCTACAGTAGGTCACACAGGAACATGTCCAGGTTGGTTTTGAAAGTCTCCAGACAAGGATACTCCACACCCTCCCTGGGCAGCCTGTGCCAGGGCTCTGTCACCCTCACAGGGAAAAAGTTTTTTCTTATGTTTTTGTGGAACCTTTCATATTCCAGCTTGTACCCATTGCCCCTTCCATTCCAAAAGTCAGGGAGAACAAAATAAAAGGGGAAGTCCACATTAGTATTTAAAAACTCTCTAAGCACAGTTACTGATAACTCATCCAACAAGTCACTTAGTGTTGTAACACAGCAAACACAGGCAGCACTATGAACCTAACAATATTGCTTCCCAATTAAAAAAAAAAAAAAGTTATTTTTGTTTTCTTAGTGACAGCATCCCATATAATACAACAGGAGGACTTGATGAAATTTAGAACCCAGAGCATAACAGATCCTGGCACCTCTGATCCAGCTTGATGTGGCCTTTCAGAATCACCTGGCTGGCTCACTTGGGAGGTGTAGGGCCTTTGTTTTGTTCAAGCAATTCTGCTCTAGACAAGTTTGCCACCTGGTACCAACCTGCAGAAAGCTTTCTTATACTATAGAACCGCATTGCTGATCTAGGTGAGACGATCTAAACCTAAAATTGACAGTGTGCTTACAAAATCGGTATAGATTAATTTGTGATTCTGATGTTAAACTGAGGGTCCTTGGCTAGGGGTCAAGTGCCTGCTGCCTTTGTATGCTGCGTGTTGTATCTTGAATATCGCTGTGTGAAAATCCTATTGCGGGGGTCATTTTTTAGGAGGCTCATCGAAACAAATGAACGCTTTCTTTCCACTAAACAAAAGGAGTGTCTTTGGAAATTACTGTAATCCTCTTTATCCTAAGGGAAGATCTAGGACATGCTGTCACAGCCCTTCTCACGCTTTTATTACGACTATTTAGCCAGTCTTGAAAGAATAAGAGATCTTTCGTTATGTATCTTCAGTTTCTAGCCAGATCCATCTGTGTTTCAGGTTCTGTAGGGTGAGGTTTAATGGTACTTTTGTCTTTTTGTTATTTATGTGCTCACTTGAAAATGAAGGATAAGGTTCAAAACTGAAGGGAAGGTAGAAAGAAAGAACGACTTGTAAAATACTGTCCCTTTGTAATGCTTACCAAAAGAGAATCTAGTAGTGAATCTTTGAAGCTTGTGAGATGTGCAGCTCTTTTTGAAACGTATTAGCCAAGGGGTCTAGTTTTTTGTTTCTGAAATCCTGTTTGGTAAGATGTGTTTTTATGGGTGAGAGGTGGGAAAGTATTTTGGTTGCAGTGTTACTTTTATTTGAAAAACAGTGTTTGAGACCTGGCACTGGAGCACAATCTTTAACTTTGGCTAGGATGATCTTAGAGTAAGCAGAGGGCCTGAAGTTAATTCATGCTTGGCAGACCTCAGATATACGCCTTTAGGATCTAAGAGGCAATGCTGACTTCATATTTGAAAGTTCAGGGAACAAATATTTTATGTTACCTTTGGGATATGCTGGGGTTGTTAGTGGGTTCAGTTTGTTTGTTTGTTTTTGCTTCACTGTCCCTCACAACACTTCTTACAAGTTCATGCCTCATGGAAAGCGTCATTGCAGAGCAAATGCTCTGATGGTAAACAGGACACTTTTGAGATTTTAAAAAATCAATTCAAGAGTGTTTTGTCCTGATCTATGAGATGTATTGCTGTGTCTTGCAAATGATTATCTGTTTCGCTTGTGGTGCAACTTAATGGGCAGGAAGCGAATGTTTCCAGAATCACTCTGAAATATAGTAGGTGGCTTGCCTAACGTCCACCTGTGGTCGTAGGTATCTTCTCTAAGATACTGCTGTTTTAACCATGGGCTAATCATACTAAAGAGTAAGATATAGCTAGGGGTCATATTTTATTTGACCAGTTACTGTGGTTGGGGATGGGGTGTGTGTGAGGCAATGGGTCAGCCATGGGAGTACACAGCTACTTCTCCAGGTTTCTTACATGCCTTGGAGCTTACTGGATTTTTTGTGTTTTGGGGGACGTTGGTTTCTTTGTGGATTTTTTTCTCTCCCCTCTCAATTTTAGTTGGTCAGGTAAAAGAGTCTATTAGAGAAATTATGTCAGCACTGAGAGTGTCAAGAAGGCCATACTTAGCTGATCCAGACTAGTCTTCTGTATCTGAGTGTCTAAGCAAATAATTACAGAAAATACCACAGCATGTATAGAGTGACTTTGACCTGGTCATATTCTCCCAGTTTCAGGTGACTGGTTGTTCATTAATTTCAGAGCTGTTGATGGATCCGGTTTTGTATCTATTTATGTTTCTGGCATTTATAGCAACTTGTGGTAACTGGGAGCTGTAGACATGGGTATGTGATCCAAATTCCAACTTTTAACCAGTGACCTGATAATTTCACTCTGCTGTAATAATCCTTGTGTTTGCTAAGCAATAAATAACCATTCAACTCGTATTCACCAGTTGTGTTACTGGCAAGTTCGTATAGCCTTTCATCACCTGTTTTTCATGTTTCTAGTATCTTTCTGTAAAGAAGAGCAAGGAGGGTAAATGACACTGATATTTCTTGTTCTTCCATAGCTTTGATGAGAAGGGATGCCCACAGCTGCCTCCAGGATTCAGGAGCAATGCTTTCTCTCATAGTGTACCCACTATATATTTAAATGTGTGTCTAGGTAGTAGGTTAGTAAGACGTTAAGTATAAAACTGAAAAGCGATCTTTTGTACGTGGTTTTATTTGGATGAAGTGTGTGATGACACAGCAGTTAGGACTTGATGGAGCATTTACAGTTGACAGTATGTCTGTAACCATGTAAAAATATCTGTATATTACAAATTTGAAGTTCATTATATATGCAGTTTAGAATATAACTCTATGCGAAAACATTTTTCTTTGTGAACTTGCTTTTAAAGCTGTTTGTCTCTCCCCTCTATCATCTGTAGCATTTAGTACATACTGATGATTACCTATAGTGATTTTTTTCAGTTGCTGCAGCTTGCTGTTGAGATTACTAACATTTAAAAAGAGTGAACAGACAGCATTACAAAATGGAGGGGAAAAAGGAGCAATAGTCAAATACTTAAATCTTTATAAAGAAAATGGGCTGTGTTCTGAGATCAGCAGGA
>NW_009722664.1:7799-30353 GCF_000703405.1 Apaloderma vittatum
CCTTAAAATGGGAATTAGAGGTAAAACATGCCAAAACTGTGCCTCACCCCAACCTTGAAGCATCTAATACTACACTTGTTAAAAGCAGCTGTCCCTGTTACAATTTGTAGTGTGATTCCATTATCAGACTAGTAAATTGTATCCTCTTTACAGCTTCAAGAAATTCATATAAACACTTGAGAAGATGACAAGATCTAGATCAAGATCGCCACGATGGAAACCAAGGTATTTAACTTGTGTTCTGAAGTGTCACTCTGTTGGGGATTTATAATTAGTATTTAAAACCTGTGAAAAAGAAAGAAACTTGCATCCAGAACTGCAAAGTGTATTTTATAAATGATGTTTTCCAAACTGAACACCACCTGTATTTTTTCCCAACTCACAATTTTAATTATTATGATTTTATTTTTTCTTAAGCTGGAGGTGTTAAGGTTTTGCTGTCTGCCAAGAACCTTTTCAGCTTGTATGTTTGGGAACTTGGAACTACCTTTAGCACAAAATCCAAGCACCAAACTAGTTAAGGTTATTTTTACTCAAGCACCACATGGTGTGCTTAACGTGTGTAGCTCACTGCTGTCTTGCCTCTTGATCTACAGGGAGGGCCAGATCTACTGTTAAAAAGAAAAAACGTCTTGGTTTAAATGCCTTTGGCTTTCTGAGCCTGTGGATCTGATCTGTGGCTTGATCTTCACTGTAGTTAGATACGCGTTGCAGCATAAAGCGAATTGAAGACACGGGAGTTAGCGCCGTTCTTTTGGGACACTGCCCCAGTAGCATGTGCCATTGATGTATGTCACCAGAGTAACGTGCAGGTGACTTCATGCCATTTGTTACCTGCCTATTGTTTAGGATTTGCAATGGCAATTTGAGATGTTGAAACTAGGAGACTGGAATACAATTTTAAGCTATCAAGAGCTATTAGTGTGTAATATGAAGCTGCGTTTTTTGTCGAGTTTGGGTTGCTTTTCTAAACAGACTTAATTATAATGGCCGAGACCTAGGGGGCTTGTTAGATGACACATAAAAATGCGCATGCATTTTTGTTTATTGTTCATTTGAGAAATCCTATCTGCTTCCATACTGGATGGATACTCGTGAATATGCCCTTTGAGTGAAGGGTGGGGAGGGATGCCGTGGCTGTCATTAAAATGCGAGTCTTAACCAGAGCAAGACGGGGCGGCAGCAGCAGTGTGGGTGCTGTTGGAAGTTAGCCGTTGCAGTTTTATGAAGGTCTGTGGTTCTTAGTTTGAACTCATCTGAAGAAATGGCTCAAATAATTATGCCAAATTGTACATATGCAATATGTGCACAAAGAAGGTGATTTCCTTGATTTTTTTCAACTTATAATTTTGATGCTTTTATTAAAGAGTGTATCGAGAGTGTACAGTGAATACTTGAATACAAGCAGAACTACCATGTCCGGGATTACTTTCTAGTTCTTGCTAGTGCTTTGTGTTTGGTTTACTTTTTTTTTTTTAATTTAAGGGGATTTTGGCTAAAGAGAATTGGTTCTTTTCAGGTTACTTTCATTTTTGTAGCTGTAGGTGAAAATGCAGAGCTGAGTGATGCAGCTGAGTGGGTCTTAGGGATTAAATATTGAATAGCAAAAGCTGCAATGAGTGTGGAAGTGCATACTTGTGTATGGGTACACACTATTTTTAAAAAAGGCTAAAACCTCTTTCTTGAACTCAGTCTTTTCTACAGAACGAAGTGTGCCTATGTGACATTTTAAATTGTATATTTTATAACGTTTTCAGTTGGTTTTGAGGGCTGTTTTGGCATGCGAAGAAAACTGGAAAAGGTTTTTTCTTTTGGATTTCTTTATATGTTTTTTTTTCCCCCTTCTTTTTTCTCTTGGCACTGAAAAAGATGGGGAATGCTTGAGAAGTGTGAAAATGTGTATAACAGTTATTTTCAGTGTAGTGGAAACTTCATGTATATGAAAGTATTTTTAGTTTTAAATGAAAAAATGCAAAAAGAAAAATGATTGACTTGCTACTATCTTGAGTGGGTATTCTTACTATGAAAACTTTTGGCAGAGTAAAAGTAAACTTTGTACTCTAGCCAGGCAAATGACAATTTGAATATCATGTTTTTAATTTTTTGACCAATGGATTAAAATTTTGTACTAAACTATACTTCCTTAGGGAGTAGATGTTCTCATTAAGGGGTTGACTCAGTTTGGGGCTACTTAAAGTGGATTCTATTTTTGCCCTAGGTCCTTATCTCCAGCATTTAGGAGTCCAGAGCACCATAGGCAAAGGCATGCTCGTATTAATTATGACTGTGAATATAAAAGCTTTCGTAAGGACCCAAAGAAGCCTATGCCTTGGAGAACAGAGGATGAAAAATACGGACAAAGCAATTCTAGGTTTGCACCTCATGGAAATAACCACCAGAGAATATATGAACGTAGATCACCTTCACCAAACCTGAAGAGAGTTCCCATGGAAGATACTTACAGTCATAAGCCCTACAGAACACATTCATCCGAGAGAACTGAAAGCAATAGGAGATGCCAGTTACCAGCAAAGTACTCAGAAATACCGTATAAAGAGCACGATCGTCCGTTTTACCAGCACAAGATGGAAGACAGATACATGTTTGAGCACTACAAAGTCACTGGAAACGAAAAAGGAGTGAAACCGTTTCATAGACCGTTAGGGGCTTCATGTAAACTTGACAGAAAATGGCATGAAGATGACTTGAGGCCCCAGAGGTTGCATGAAGAGAAGTATGGTCAGTCACCCAGAAGAGTTTCTGATGAATTTACGGCAAGGAGCTCTTTACAGAAGAGGTATAGGAATAAAATAATTAAAACCTGGGTATTGTGGTGTAAAGCCTCAAGTGAAAGTCTCTTTTCATTATAGTTGGAAGAGATCCACCTTGAAACACGTTGGCCACTTTGTAGTTTAATTATGGGCGACTGGTAATAGTGAAGTATTTGTCTTTTAAGTAAATCGTATTGATGGCTAGAGTATGAAAGGATAATATTTCCCTCTTAAGAGCCCCTGCACATCTGTACCTTGGCGCGAGGGATTATGGGTTAACTTGCCACGCATTCTGCTGTCCAACATTCTACACATATAAGTTCTCGCTTTCTTCTCTAGTGCAAGTGTAAATTGCTTTATGTCAACACAGGTATCCTGAAGATCACGATTACAGAGAATATGGACACACGTCTAAAAGGGCTAAAGAAATGGAGAGGTATGACGGTGGAGAAGTAGCAAGGAATTCCAAGTGGAAGCAAGAGCGTTCTTTTCCACCCTACCAAGAAAAGGAGGAGCAAAGAAATGTGGGTGTCCAGTCCCACCGGTCAGCTGAAAGGGAGTACTCGGAGGGTTCTGTCGCAACGATAGCGTATGAGTACAGTCACAAACGGCGCAGGCATCCGGATGGGGAAAGGCCTTTTTCAGATGATAGAGCTCAGAAGTATGCGAAGCAGGAAGATCAGAAACACAGTTCTTCTAAGGGTGCCCGGAATAGCAAAGAGTTAGATTACTTTAGCGGTGGAAAGGCAAGACGGACTGAAGATGGGCATGTCGAAGCACCTGTTAAATACAGTTCAAAGAAGGGCTGTGATGCTTGTGTTAACTCTTCCAAAATGGATGTTGATCTGAGATCTTTTAAAAGCAAACCGAAGGAAAGAGTAAGGAAAGAGGGAGAATTCAAGAAAAAAGTAGATTCCTCTGATAGCCAGCATGATTCAAATCACACGGTTTCGGATGTGAAAGTGTCAGATATCAACTGTAGGAGGGAACATCTTACAATCAAAGTGGATATGAAGAAAATGGTGACCAAGTACAGGTATTGGTTTTCCCTTGCCTCTTCTTTTTTCCCATCTTCTTAACAGTTTATGAGTATGGGAGGAAAACATAGTTTCTTTAGGAGGTAAACAGGACAAACTAAGGTTGGACATTCTTTAATTTTATTTTGTTTGAAATGTTAACTTGCCCAGACTAGAAACTTACAGCTTACCTCTATTAAAAAAACAAACAAACAAACAAAAACATAACACCTACAACCAAACAGAAAATATGCCCTAGTTCATTTAAAGGAGCTGTAGAAGCAGGTGCAAAGAACAGATATGCCCGATACTTACCATAAGCAACTTTCATGTACAAGTTTGTGAGTGTGTTACTTCTATTTAAAAAGAAAAAAACAAACCAAAGCAGAAAAGCCTAGTCCTGTGCTTTCTTCTGGAATATGCTATCATTTTTGTGGCCGACTCATTTCTTCTAAAAACCATTTAACCTTTAAATTACACAAATCTTAGGCACACATTCACATGTTCAAGATCTGAAGTTCAGTTGGAGATCCCAGAGCTATTTATTGTTGTAACAAGTGAAGTAGCAATCTGTTGAGGCGTCAGAACTGAGAAGCGGAGGAGTCTGCTTCTGACTGGCTCTTGTAGTACTTGTGATTGCCTTGAGCATTCCCAGTGACAGCTGAACTGGAAGAGAAAGTGCTAATGTTATGAAAACCTAGGTGATGGATATGTGGTAGAGAGTAAGCAGCTTAGTTTGTGTAGATTTTTGCAGGCTTTACTGGTCTGTTGCTGTGCTGTTGCAGGGAAGGGTGTCACATAATGGCAGTACTTGTGTTTGGAAGGGATTACCTTCCCTTCTGAAATGATCAGCCTTCATTTTAAAGGTATTTTGTCCTGTGTCCCAAATAAAACATTATACTGTTTTTTTTTCGCTTTTGAATGTTTCAGAAACACGTAATGCAATGAAGAGTTAGAAAGACAAGTTACTGTACTTCCTTATCTTACTATTAGCCCCCACATAAGGGGATAATATTAAAGACTGAAGAAAGGGAAGTGAGATGCCGCCTTGCTCCCTCCAGTGAGGACAAGCATTTAACTTCCTAAATGATAGTTTAAGGACAATAACTTAATTATTGTTGAGTTTTCATAGAATCGTAGAACCGTAGAATCATAGAACAGTTTTGGTTGGAAGAGACCTTCAAGATCGAGTCCAACCTTTGTCCTAGCCCTATCGACACCACTAAACCATGTCCCTCAGCACAACATCTACCTATTTCTTAAACACATCCAGGGATGGTGACTCAGCCACCTCCCAGGGCAGCCTGTTCCAATGGCTGACAACCCTCTCAGTAAGGGTTTTACTGTAAGCCTGCAGGACAATTCCTGTATCTAGTAGCCTCTTGCTGCTGCTTTTGAAAAGTCGTACACAACAGACACCATAATTATTTACAGACTGAATAAACTCCTACTTTGATTACAGCTGATTTCATATGTGGAAGATTTGATTCCTTGGCCAGAATTGCTAAATATTTCTTTAAAGATGAGAACACTAATTTTGCAGAAGCTAATGACTGGGAATATTTGTGCTGCCTATTTTAAGCATTTAGCAAACACCTGACTTGAAATGACTGAGCTGAGAGGAATACTTTCTTTATAAACCCGGGTAAAAGGCAGATAATTCAAATCATCTACAATTGATGTTATTTGGATTCCCTCTCGCATGCATTTATTTCCACTTTACTGGGGGCAGATAGGTGACTCGTAGTACCTGCTAGACACTATTTCTGATACAATTTTTTTGTGTGAAATTCCAGTCTTGTTTGCTTCAAGTACAGGATGAGCAGGCTCATAATCACTTTGCAGAATGCACAGTAAACAGAATCTTTATCCTAAAAGCTTTTACATGGGCTGTTCGAGTCCTTTCCAAATGACAAGCATCTTCCTTGCAACGAGAGCAGCAGGATTTTTAAAGTGTTAGCTTTCTTGTCAAAGTAATTCTTAAGCAGCAATCAACCATTTGGAGCATAAACTTCTTTAGAATGAGTAAGATTTGACACAAAGATGCTAAACACGTTTTTAAGTTCACACGCTGCCAATGGAAAGCTGTTTCACTAGGCTCAAGTGATGATTCAGTTCCCAAGGACGCAGTGAGATTTTTTTTTTGTCTTACATATCTGAATTTTTCTCGGAAATTATCCAACAGCTTCTTATAAACAAAGAGGCGCACATAATTGCCTTCCAGTATTATACTAAGGAAGTATTTCGGGATCTTCATTTGCCTACTTTAATTGATAATTTAGATGAATCAGGTTTAAAACTCACAAATTCTGTATTGCGTACTTCACTGAAGCAAGGATACCCAAGAGTATAGTCATCTGTTTGTATTTTCTTATAGCTTTTCTTCCTTAAGAGTTTTTTGATTAGAAAAAAAAGGAACAGAATGGGATTTCAGTTGCATCGCATTTATTCCTAAAATGAGCTTGACAATGTATTGTTTTGTTCTACTTGTCCATTTGAAATTTTCAGTTACAGTGAATTCTTAAGTGAATATCTGCAAATTTTTATTCTAGGACTGCCTCTAGTCATACTACAGAGAGACAGATGTCACATGATCTGGTTGCTGTTGGGAGGAAAAATGAAAATTTTCATCCGGTGTTTGAGCACATGGAATCTGTAACTCAAAATGTTGAAAACGACCCATCAAGAGAATTTACTCAGGAAATAATCACAATTATCCATCAAGTTAAAGGTGGCTGTATTATTTGGAGTATACGTGTGTGTTTATGTATTTTTAATTATTAAAATAAAATCAAACAAGTTAGATATGCTGTCCTTGTAAATCTTGGGCATCTGCCTTTGGCTTCATTTGTGTTTTACATTCATTCTGTATTGTTCAAGGAAAATGGAGCTTGAGAATTTAAAGTGGTTGGGTGAAGAATGATTATAAAAAGATCTCAGTCCATGATAGAAGCATTGTTATGGATGGTTGAGTTAAAAATGATTTTGTGCTAGTACTTAAGACTAAGCTACTTGTTTAGGAACAAGAGAAAAAAATTGAAGCCACAATTGTAGTCACAACTTCCTAGTTATATATAGTTTCTTTAATTTTTCAGATTGGTGTTTCAGTATTGAACTGTATAGATTCTAGCTGAGTGCTACTGTTATAGAGCTGACAAATAAGTTAACTTTCAGTTTGATTTAATCTTACTTAACAATGTTGTCTGACTGACCTAATCATTCATTTCTCATTGTTAAATGACAAATAGTTTGAAATTTAATCTCAGCAGTTATCTTGGCGTACTTAAAGGGTTGGTCTTTTAAAACATGTAATTTCCCACCATGCATTTCAGCTACTACAAATGAACATTTTTGTATTTAATATCTTTTTGCAGCCAATTATTTTGCATCCTCTGACATAACTCTACATGAAAGGTTCTCAAAAATTCAGGATAAACCAGTTGCAAATATGAATGAGGTTAAAGCATGTTTGGATCCAGAAATTCACAGGTAATTAATGAACATTGCCTTTATTTGACTTAAAGTAGTTATTCTTCAGTAGACTTTATACAGCGTAAGGTTTTTTTTTTTTCACTGACTCTAAACTACTTGCCTGTAGTCTGTAAAGAATTCTTAGCTGGTCAAAATGCTTTTGCTATTTATAGTGATTGCACCTGGCTTTATGTAGTATTTTTGTGTTCCAGGAGGATTGACATGTCTCTAGCAGAACTTCAGAACAAACGGACTGTGCCATCTGAATCTCTCCAGGTATCTTACTTATTTAGCTTTTTTGGCAAACAGTAAGTTAAAATGATATAGGCAACGTTTTCCACTTGCTATTGGTACATCATTTTTACACACTTTGAAAGCCATTGATAGCTGACTGTTTTGCAGCTAAGGAACACCTGAGCATGTTTACAGATACCACAGTGGTGTGAGTGTATTGTGTTGACTGATGAGTAAAATGCAGGTGTGTTCTCCAGAGTACCTGGAGTTATTCCTGCTACTTGAAACCCTACCCGTTTTTAAATAGTGTAAATAATAAGTACATGACTAATGTGGCTCTTGCTTCCCCCTGAGATTAGAAAAAAAGCCTTTGTGTTTCTTCTACCTTCATGTTAGAATGGCCTGCCATCTGCATAATTCCTCAGAATGCTATTTTATCCCACTCTTTCATCTAAGGACTTCCTTTCTTCCCTTTTCAAGCTATACTTACTGTGATTCTTTATTTTTTTTTCCCCTATAGTGCAGGCATGTGGAGATTCAACTTAATTATGAATGGTAGAACTTCTTAACATTTACTGGAATTTATGTGAATATTTTTGCCTTGGTAACTCCATACAGAATTCTGGTGTTCTGTTTCCTGCTGTCTGGACGCTAGTAAAAAGGCAGAGGGCACAAGAAAGTGATTGCTGGGGAATACTTTTTGTTACTGTTTTGCACTTTGGGGCCTTGGGTTGATGTGCAGATAGTTGGAACTGCATTATCAAAATTATATACCGTATGCAACTCTTGAAGGGCAGAATCCTATCAGTGTTAAGTTATTAATAGCTAACTTGACTTTAACCCTTCCTCATTACTAGAATATTATGAGAGTTTTAGAAGATCCAAATGATCTACGGCATGATATAGAAAGGAGAAGAAAAGAGAGATTGAAGAATGAAGATGAGAGAGTGTTTCCTGTAGATGATGTAACTCCAAGGTAATTAGCCAATAACAGTCTTGTTGGCCCAAGCCTCTAGTTCTCGTATGTGTTCATTTTTTGACTCTTCTACAGATAATGTTCACGTTTATTGTGATTGTTTTCCATAGTTTGTCCTTTTAAGTTTAACTTGGACTGAAATTCAACTTATGTACACTGTCAGCTACTCTGTAACGGAGCGTTACTTTGAGAAAGGTTAAGTTGCAGTGAGGAAAAACATTAAAAGCAAACTCAAACTGGGAATAGGGGAAGAAATGAGTATAAAGATACTTAACTATATTTTTTGTAAACTCCTTGATGTGCCGTATAAGAAAATCCTCTTGGTACTTTGTAGTTTTATAAAAGCTTTCTAGGATGAATACTTCATTGTGTTGCCCTGGATATTTGGCAATGTCACGTGAAATATGAACAATTAATTGGATTTTTCTGGTTGTTGAAGAATTCTGTGAAGAAAAGCTGGATTTTTAAAAATTTTTCTTTTAATAGCATTTTATTGTTATGAATTTCTTTAACAAGATTAAAGGTGTTTGCCCCAGAGGTGTCTGCTAACCTCAGTCAGCTTGTTTCGCTTTTGTTGTGGTAAGGTTGGTTTATAAGAGAGTTTATTTGTGTTAGAAGACATATTGGTTCGAAGAACTGCTAGAATGTAATGTATCTACCCAGTAGTCATGATTTACAGATCACTCTTAATATGTTCCTCTTTGTTAATTTTAAATGGAGTCTGTAGTGGCAAATGTACACATATTTGGGAAAACTGACTTGTGAAGCTGCAGAATTATTTCTGTGTTTGAGATTCTTTGAACAAAAAAAAGGAAAAGCTGCCACATAAAAAAAAATTAGACCATTGAATATAGTGTATTACGTACCTGGGACTATGTCTTTAGTTTATCTAGGAACATGGTTTTGGTATGAACAATGAGTAGAATTTCTGTGAGATTGGGAGTTCCTCACAGTTCCCGTATGGAATGCTGGCAGTGCCTATGAGCTAGTCCAGTGTGCTTCTGTTTTTGTCCTAGCAATTTATTTTGCATCTGTGAAAACAAGTTTCTGTGTGTTTCATGAAATGTGAATTTTGACTTCTGGTGATTACTTTTCGTAGTATACATTCTGTTTTGAGGTTTGTGAACACTTCTTTATAAGTGATGTGTTCAGTAGACACAACAAGCAAGTAAAAGCCCAAAGCCAGAGCACCCTACTTGCTGAGGATGAAACTAGACCATCTCACTACTTATCTGAGCTTCAGTTGGATTTGGGGTTTCATGAAATGGAAAGTTATGTGCGGCTTTTAAAGATAATACCCTCTGAAACTTGTGAAATGCAGAAAGCATTTCAGCCAGCGGAGGGCAGCAATGACCAGCCATCCAGGCCGGTCACTCCTGGGGTGTGCCAGGGAAACTGATTGGCGCTGTGAGGATTTCAGGAAGGCGAAATGTTTGTCATTGCGTAAGAGAGTACAATTTACTATATAATTCCATGCAACGTGGGCCTGAGTTTAGAGGACTAGTAATACTGTCGAATGCCCTAGAAAAGAATTACTTATGGCAGGTCACTTTGGACTTCTAAGTGATTGAGATGCTAGGCTAAGGTCACTTAAAATACAGTGTTTTGATATGCTATGGCCTGAGATTTTAATTATTCTCTTCTCCCTTTCATGCGCATCAGGAACCAGCAAAGCTGCAGTTTTTCAAAATTACATAACTCTCAACTTGATGGCTTCCAAAAGCCTATGAGGTTCATTAAGCCACCTTTCAGGAAATTTATTGGGAAACCTCACATGGTAAGACTAAATGTAGAAGTAGTAGCTTTTGCTTTTGTTGTTTTCACATCTACAATTGATTTTTTTTCCCTGCATTGTCTGTGCTGATGCAAGTTTAACAGTTTGTGATGTCTTCCCCTTTTCAATTTCAAGTGAGGCTTTATTATCTTCAGAGGTTGTTCAACAGTAAAACTACTCATAATTTCACAAGGGTACTTCCTCAGGTATTTGTGGAAGTATGAATTAACACAAGTGAGCTAAAGCCACTTTTATGACCAAATGCTGATACAACAGAAATAATTCTTTTGCTTTTGTGTGCCTGTGCAGTACTCCGCAAAAACTTTAGCACTGATTTTTATAACTGAGTAGTGAGTTGTCCAGGCGTTTGTTGTTTCAGAAAGCTGGTTTACATTGGTATGTTGGGTAAAATCAAAACATCTTTTTTCATTTAGCTCAGGAGTAAGGTGGGCAACTTTAGATCTCTTATTGAATAGCAGGAGCAGGTCAAACTAAACTTTTGAAATAAATTTTAGGTTCAAAGTGAATTAGTGAAATTAAGGAACTTTATGAAATAAACCCTCATATTGCTTGTAGCTTTGTGAAAGAAATTTGTACCTAATACTGCATTTCTTGTACTGGATGATGTACTACCTAAACTATAAAATAGAAGGCCTTCTTACTGAGCAGATAGCCAGAGGTAATGTTGAACAGTTTGGGGAAAAAAAAAAAAAAGAATCCTCCCCTGCATTCTTATTTTCAGTGGTTGGAAGAGAAGGTCTGAATCTTGTTTAGATGACATTGGTACTAAAACAATGTTTCTCCTTGTTATGGTTAAAGTTCTGGAAAACTCTTATTTTTAAAAACAAATAAAAATGAGAAATAAACCATGGAAATAATCAGAAATGTCTGAAATAATGTTCCTGAGGATGGAATGTTTTACAATGGAATAGTTTAGCTGTGTTGATATTGCTTTTATCAAAGGTAGTTGGGCAGTTGGGTAGTTTCTAGACTGTCTTTCTGTGATATACTTAAAACTCTCTTGCCCATTTCAATATTTATTAGGATCAGCAGAAATAAATCTGTCATTTTGGAAAATTGCTTCTCAATAAAAGTAGTCTTATTTCCAAGCATTTGTTCTTGTTCAACTTGGGAAACTGGTGAGACAGAAAAGCTTTATTGATGATTGCTGTGTAATTCTACAGCCTCTTTTTTTTTTTTTTTTTTTTTTTTTTTCCCCCTGGTGGGTGCAAAAAAAGGAGGAGACTATAAATTGTTTTTTTTATACATTATAATTAATACCCTGTGGACAGAGTTCCAAGTGACTGTCAAACTTTTCTAGGATCCATCAAAAGTAGCTTCTATGATTCTAACCATCACTGAAATGTAGCTGCCTTGCAGATATTAAGCATCTCTCCTACTGCTGTGTTTCATCATGGTAGCTAGAAGGGTGTTAAAAACCCACCAGTGTTTTGGCTACTGCTGAGCAGTGCTCACACAGCACTGAGGCCGCCCCTCACCAGTTAGGCTGAGAGTGGGCAAGATCTTGGGGTGGGACACAGCCCAGCCAGCTGACCAAAGGGGTATTCCATGCAGTAGGATGACTGCTCAGCTAAAAGAGCAGGGCTTTCACGGAAGCGTTTGCCTTCCCAAGCAACTCTGTGTACTGAAACTCTGCTTCCTGGGAAGTGGCAGGACATGGCCTACTGATGGGAAGAAGAGAATAAGTCATTAGTTTTCCTTCGCTTCCCTGTGCGACCTTTGCTTTTTTGCTTTATCAGACTCCATTTATCTTGACCCACGAGTTTTTTCTCTGTGTTATTTTCTCCTCACCACTGTCTTGCTGAGGCTTGCAGTGAACTGCAGACATACAGTTGCTAGAAAGTCCTGCACTGCAGTGAAGAATAATCATAGAATCATCTTCAAACAGTTTGGGTTGGAAGGCACCTTAAAGATCATCTAGTTCCAACTCCCCTGCCATGGGCAGAGATATCTCCCACATCCAACCTGGCCTTGAACATTTCCGATGAGGGGACTTCCACAACTTCTCTGGGTATAATCCATTCAGAACAACAGTAGCTGTGAAAGCATGGCTAAAGGCATCCTAAAGAAGGAATGACTCTTCATGAAGTCAGCCATGCAGAAGCTGGTTTGCAGACAATTGGGAAGATAGAATGATTTAGTTTTGCCATCCACCTTTTTCAGTAAAAATGGAATTAATCAGTGCTCGCCGACTAGCTTGGAGGGTTTACGGACATTTTGCAAATATGTCTGCATTACAGTAGTCGGCACTTTTTAGTTGCATCTCCTCTTCTGGTTTTGTGTTTCTGTTTTTGCCTTTTGGTTCTTACTCTGCTCCCCTGTCTGTTTTCCTGTTTATCTAGTATCTCTGATGCTCAATATGTGAAGTAATGCAGAAAGAGAGTAGTCTTTTGCTGGGCAGAGCAGATCACTAATAGAGCTAACTCGTATCTGAGCCTATAGAATCCTAGAATCCTAGAATGGCCTAGGTTGGAAGGGACCTTAGAGATCATCATAAATGACCCAAATGATTCAGCTCAGTAAGCTTAGCTCTGGTAGTGTGGCACTTCCCATGGCAGATGGATGTGTTGTGAGAGAATCTGTGGTGCTCAAAATGGTTTTCAGTGAAGGATTTCTTCAGGACTGGGTGTGATGGGAGAAGAACTTATCCTGGTTGACTGTGGCTCAAGCTCGATCTCCATACCTGTATGCTGCTAGCACTGCTTTAGTATTTGTTGTGGGAGTCAAGTGGGATGGCATCCAAGCAGCCAGCGTATAATTTCAGCTGCATCTATAATCTGAATAGGCTTTCTGAATTAAATTCAGAGCTTCAGAGCTCTGTGACCGTATCTATTGCTACTTTGTTTGGGAATGTAATATTAGCAGAGTTGAAAGCAGCCTTAGAAAAACAAAAAAGAATGAAGGCAAAGGCCACTTGTAGCTGCTCTCTGCAAAAGAACAAATTTTTGGAATTTGCCATTCAAAGAATCTTTTATCAGAATAGTACAGTTCAGGTGTGAACAGTGCCAAGCACCTTAAAAAAATGTAAGGACCACGCCTAAATGGCAACATTCGGAAAACATTGTGTTAGATTTAAGAAGTGGTGGTTTAATGGGTCACTAGAATACCTTTTTAAACAGGAAACACCCTAAAATAAGGGGTGTATTACTGGGGCACAGCAATACATGGAAAAACTGAGGAAAAGTTTGAAATGTAAACAAGAGCTAAGACTAGGTGTTGAATAAGAAAATAAATTTTTTGATTTTGCTGAGTCTTACAGATACTTGGGTAGATATTGGTTCAGTTGGTTCTACAGTCTAAGTGTAGCTCTCCAGTTTTAATGGAAGGCTGCTTTATACAGCAGGACATGTAGCAAGAGCACATTGTATAGACAAAATTGTAAAAGTGTGGGAAAACACATGAAAAAATATGCAGTAGACACCTCTTACCACTTTTATGGGTGTAACTCTCCCTCAGCAATTCTAAAAGCAAAGCCTAGGAAATTCAAAACAAAAAATCTAACCTTCAGCACTTCTCTTGGGTTTGTTTGTTCTTGTTACAGGTTTGTACCTTGTTTACAGGTAAATATAGAGGGAAAAGTAAATCAGAGAGCTAGGTTTCAAATGACAAGAGTGCCAAGGCTCAGAAAATACAGCAAAAAAAGATAATTCGAGAAAGAAAAAGGTATCTGACAGGAAAGCCACTGCAGCGTCTGAAATATTTAATATACTGGATAAATATTGGCACATTTTTGTCTTTGTTAGTAAAATTGCATTGTGGTTTTCTTTCAGTGCTGCTTGGGGAACTGTGTTTGTTAGTATTGGTAAAAGATGTATGCTTAAAAACTGAAAGCCTGATAAGGAGATCATATCTGATGCTAGGATGTGCCTAATTTTAAACAGATAATGTATTGGTTGTATTAAAACATGCTTACAATAAGCTATTGAAATGTGATATTAACACCACTTTTCGCTCTTCTTAAATGGCCCATATTAGTCATTTGGGTTAAAAAAAACAGGGAGTGGTATTGACTTGGTTGGCCTACTTTTGGTATCCCATGGTTAATGGCCATGAACTTTTCAGTGCAAAGTGTGAACACCTTTTATGGCAGGCCAAAGGAATGTTTATTGTGTTAATATACAATAATTGAGTGTTGAGATTAAACTTGAGAAGAACTTGTGCCTGGAAGGTGCAAATATCTGTCTAGCTTTGATTGTAAGAAATGTCTATCTAGCCTTGAGCCCTATTGACAAAAAGAGAGTGGCTAAAGAATAGGATATTGGGACAAGTATCTATTTGTACTTCCCCATTTTATTTTGGTTTTTTTTCCACCTTAAAAGCTCAGATTTAAGAAATTCCTGAAGAGCAGACTGTAGTTCTAATGATGGGGTGGGGTGTATTCACAGCTGAGACAAACTTTAATTCCTCAAGTTTTACTTTTAACTATAAAAGCAAAATTTTCTGAATGTTTTTTTCACCTTGTTGAGTTCTCAGCTTTAAGTAGGAATGAATTTCAACAGGGAGCTTCCTGATTTAGTTTTGTGTTGTATGGAGAAAGTTAATTTGATTTCATGGAGTATCTTATATTCTTGGAATAAAAAGGGAGCTGGGAAGTTCCTGGCATGCTTTTTCCTCTCTATGTTTTTCATATCCTTTTTTCCTTGGAAAAGCCATTTTGACTACTTTGATCTCACTTCATAAAGTTTTCCTTCCTCTCTTTTTCTTCTCTGCTGAATCCCCTGTTATCAAGCCGTTTTAAGAAAATAAATAGCTGACTCGTTGGCAGCAATGTATTTGCAAAAAGAAAAAAAAAAGCTAGCTTAAATCCCAATTAAAAGATAAGTTGTATTATAACACCATTCTGTTGCTTATAAAGTACATACACACGCACCTGCCCCAGCTAGTAACAGCTTTAGAAAGCATATCCTGAAGTGTTTCTGCCACAGGAAGCGTTTGGTATTGTTTTGGAGAACAGAGCTTCTGTAAACAGCAAAACATGCAAACATGCATTTTCATTTTCAAGCTCTTGGTAATATGCTATTGAGACTATTAAAATTTCCTTTGAAAAAAACGAGTTCAACAGCATTGGAAAATTCATTATTCAAGAATGGACTATTTAAAAAAATGTGATTTGTTAAGAGTTTGTTAGCAAGTCTTTTCTGTCTGAAAATGTATCTGAGACTATTAAAATTTCCTTTGAAAAAAACCGAGTTCAACAGCATTGGAAAATGTGATTATTCAAGAATGGACTATTTAAAAAAATGTGATTTGTTAAGAGTTTGTTAGCAAGTCTTTTCTGTCTGCATTAGATGACGGTAATGTAGTATTCCCACTCGGTTCCCATGTGTTGCCTGGTCTAGTCGAGAGGTGGGGTCCCTGCCCATGACAGGGAGGTTGGGCTAGATGATCTCTAAGGTCCCTTCCAGCCTAGGCCATTCTATGATTCTATGATATGATATGCCAGTATGTAATCATTTCTTTGAATATTTATGATCATATAAAATTACAGAAAAGTATATTTTAGCTGTGTGCATCCTCTGGAAGTAGTCGTCATGGGAGAAGCTGGAAAAGGGCCAAAATACGCAGGTAGAACAGTGGCTGGGGGAAGTACTCTATTTTAGGCAGCTGTGGCTGTTTACCTGCAGTCGTTCAGTGTGTTGACAAAAAACAGTTTCAATAACTGGGGTTGTTTAGCCTCGAAGGGAGACCTCATTGCTCTCTACAGCTAGCTGAAAGGAGGTTGTAGTGAGCTGGGTGCTGGTCTCTTCTCCCACGTTACAAGTGATAGGATGAGAGAAAATGGGCTCGAGTTGTGCCAGGAGAGATTTAGATTGGATATTAGGAAAAATTTCTTTACTGAAAGAGTGGTGAAGCATTGGAACAGGCTGCCCAGGGAAGTGGTAGAGTCACCATCCCTGGAGGTGTTCAGGAAACATGTAGATGTGGCACTGAAGGACATGGTTTAGTAGTCATGGTGGTATTGCCTTGACAGTTGGACTTGATGATCTTAGAGGTCTTTTCCAACTTACCTGATTCTATGAATACCACTTGTCTATGCCACTTGCTTTTGAAATCATATGTGTTTCTGTGGCAGGCAAGTAATCTTCAAAACGTTCTCCAGTAATACAGTTAAAAGTAGAATCTTTTAAGGACCGATGTGCTACACATTCATTGTCTGGGTGCTGTGGTGGTGTGTACAGTAATAATGTATGTATCTCCTCTAAAATATGCCAATCTTTGACCACGTGCTAACCAGCGATGTCCAGAGTACCAATCTTGTTGTCCTTGTTCCGAACTCAAGGGATGACTGCTATAGCAGCCTATCTGATACACTTGCAGCATGCAAATTGGGAGGCCAGGTGGAGAACCTTAATTAGCTTGTTACCTGCTTAGATCTCTCAACAAGGACAGTCCTCCAGCAGGATGGTCTTGTGTCACCTTTGGGCTCTGCCATCACTTCAGCCAGCCCAGACTGCAGGCCCTGTGCTCCTCCTAGTCTGGTTCCTTCCCGTGGTGTTACTGTGTCAAATGCTACAAGATGGAAAATGTTGTAATATTTGGTAGCATAACCTAGAAACTTCGTGTGTATTCTTGAATCACGTAGTAACATTAAGCTAATAACTCTGTTTTCTTACTAGAATTCTTACTATTCTTCAAAACCAAGTGATACCTACCCTCACAGATGCATTAGAGGACACCTTGAAAATGCAGGACCCATCAGAAGACACTTTAAGGTATGGATCGACTTTTATCGGGTGTATCACACATAAAATGATGATTTGAGCCTGTTGAGTTCGTAACAGGAGACACGTTTTTGAAGGTATTAAATGCCATGAAAAGTAGTGTCGTCATAGCCTAATTGTGTCCATTGAAATAATGAAATCCTTTTGAAATAAAGCTTTTGGTAGGTAAGAGGGCTGATGGTGAATTGAACCAGGGTTGTACAGTATTGCATCTGTGCAGTTGGAGTAAGTTAAGTGCAAAGTTGAGAATGGGAATTGCAGTCAAGGCAATGACTTGAAATCTCATCTATCCAAAACACAAGCTGGTCAGCTTTCTTTCCTTCACCTGATGCATGTGGAAGCCTGAGCTATTTCTCGAGACTGAGACATGAATTGTATTGCTTTCAAATTTGTATTACTGTTACTTTATTAGTCCTTTCATACAGAGATTTCTGGGCAACTAATTTCTTGTGTATACTCAGCTACTGCTGTCTATGCATTTAAAATAAATAAAAATTATGAAGCTTTTTTCTCAGGCCCTCAAGATGGTAAAGGGGCAAAAGAGAGTGTTGGGTTTTTTTGGGGGGGGGTAATGCAGTAGCTTTCTAATGCCTTTTGATCGTAAAATGTATCGTGTTCAGTAGAAATAAACACACACTTTCTTCCTTTTCTGCTGATGGTGACATGCTACACATGGATCCAGGATAAACCCTTCTATATTAGAAAAGCATTAATCAAATCTAGAACAACTTACTCTCATTTTCTACCTTAAAATCACCCCTACTTATTTAATGGATGTGTTTTCACAAGTAAAATAATACACAGAACAAGTAGTCATCATTCCTGTTTTGTAGACAATGAAGTTGATGGCTGAGTAACTGGCATTTTGATGGTGAGTTTTGATGCCTAAGTAACTGGCATTTTGGATGAAATTTTGAAAGGAGCAGGGGCAGTGCAGGATTTTGTTGGGGTTTGGGGTTTGGGGTTTTTTTTTAGTTGTTGGGGTTTTTTTTCCTCCCTCCTCAGAGTAAATGTTGACAGAATTGTTGGATAAAAAGGTTTTCAGGCTCTCCCATTTAGGTGTGCTTTGCCAGTAAATCTCAGCTAAGATAATGATAGCAAAAAAATGCTAACTTTTGTTCTTCTGAAAAACAAAGTCAATTTTCAAGATGAAGTTAATGAGTTTAAAGTGTAAGCTCCATACAACTATTTTGACATAAAAGGACATCATAGCCTCCTAATCAGTATCTCCTCTGTATTGTCAGCCTACAGGGGACGGAGGGATCTCTAGTGCTGGCTGTCACACCATTGAGGCAGTACTGATAGTTGATGTCATATAAAGAAAAGGGAAGGCTGCCTTCATTTACATCAGCCTACGCTTCTGCTGGGCACTGTGCAAGCATGAAGGTGTCCACTTAACTTCTCATCCCACATGTAAATGAATATTATTGTATCCTATCATCTGTCCCACAGTACTTTAATACTTGTAAATTCTTTGTATATTCATAATATGTGCCCATATTGCAGTTTGCATATGTGTAGAGCATGCTTGTCATTGTCATGGAAACAGCAGTGGCTGATTTGACTTAATTTCATCAACTTCTTTTTTTCAGTTACGTTTAATTTCCTCTCTTGTAACAAAGATTTTTCTTTCACATGCTGTTGCTGAAACCTACTTAGGAAGATAATTTAACTATCTTCTGTACTTGAGGGACTTTCTTGACTGATTGTTTGTACATTTGGGTTTTTAAATAAAAATACCCACAAAAAACCCAACAAACACAAACCCCAAGACATTTCTTGGTGTATAAAATGGAGGGCTTTTAACTTAAGCAAAAAAGTGGGTTTACTTGGAGTATTTAAAAAAAAAATCATATGGTCTTGCACTATGTTAAGCTTTTTGGAAAATATAAAGTGTTTTAGAACAACAGTTTTATAAACGATCTGCAGAAATCTTAAAATTTAAAAGGTCTTTTTTTTGTAATGGCACTTTGCAAAGAAGCCAGCCTTTAAGTAGGTATGTCCACAGTATTCTTTAGACTTAAACTTCATTCATAATTTAACACAGTTCAGTGTATTACTGGCTGTGCTAGGTTCACCCCAGCCAGCAGCAAAGCACCACCACACAGCTCCTGGCCTATTCTCCCTTCAGCTGCCCTCTTCCCCAGCAGGATGGGAGAGAGAGTATGGAAAGCAAAAGTGAGAAAACTCATGGGTTAAGATGAAAACAGTTTCAGTGAAGGAAAGAGGAAGAAAAAAGCGATGCAAAGGCAATCACCACGTCCCGTGAGCTGACTGATGCCCAGCTGGTCCCCAAACTAGGGCTACTTGCTTCAAAGCCCCCTCCCCTCAGTTTCTGGTGCTGAGCTGGGGGTTGTATGGCACGGAATATCCCTTTGCCCAGCTTGGGTCAGCTGGGCCAGCTCTGTCTCCTCCCAGCTTCTTGCCCACCCCTGCCCTTGTTACTGGGGTGCAGAACGGGTGAAGAAGTGAAAGCCTTGGTGCAGCGCAGGTACTGCTCAGCAATAGCCAAAGCACTGGTGCTGGTTTAGTCACAAATCTGAAAGAGCCCTGTGAAGAAAATTAACTCCATCCCAGCCACACCCAGTGCAGTGGCATGTATTTGCTCATATAGACTCATTTCAGAGCTTGAGGTGTGTGTAATCTCGTTTTTAGTATCTTGTACCTTCCTCTCCTCCTCTTAATCGGTCTGTCCCTTTACTTGTTGCTGTACAAATGTAGTGGCAACAAAGGCCACAAAGGCCTCCTTTCCAGCTGCCTGTGCCACAGCAGAGAACGAGCAGCAGCTGTGGGAGAAATGGGAAGTTTTAACTGTGTTCAGGGGTAAAATCCAGCATTAAAAATGCCCTTCAGTTTTCCCTGTGGTAGGTGTAAAGAGTTTACTTGCACTTAGTTGTATTGTGCCTGGCCTCGGATACTGTTCAGGAAAGGGCTTAGCATTTAATAGCCTAGGGTCCTCTGCCTACAAGCACTGTAAGGGTAACCCTGGGGGAGTGATGGAGCCAGCCTCTTGGGTATCTCCGGTGTAGTGGGTGGGTGAAATGATGTGGGAAATAACAAACCCTCTGCATTTCCATAAAGGAACCTCTGTTCTGTGCAGTCCTTTCTTAGCTGTTCACCAGCCACACAGTGGAAAAACTGGTACCAAACTTACTGCAACCTCAGAGCATGTGATTTTTCTTAAAGTGATCCTTCCTCTAGCAAAAAGAGACTGATTGCACCGAAGTAATTGGGTCATGCTCGAGAAGGTGTATTTCTGTGTTTTATTTTGTTCTTTCCTGCCCTTTAAAGGTGTTCATAAACCATGATGAGAATTTTATATTGTTGGGATGTTTCTTCTCTTTCTTTTTAGCTGGCAGGTCATTCTGTGTTTAAATTTGGGGCAGGGAAAACCTTTAAATTTAAATAATGAGTATGTACATTAATGCTTTCTGTCAGGATCATGGTAGAAAACTTAAAATGGCAGTACTGGAAAGCTATGAGAAATTATGATAAATGGGGGCTTTCTTACTCTAAGGATTTTAACTGCCTATTTTGCTGGAGGTCTGAGTGCTTAGAAACCAAAATCTTTTTCTAACTAACTGCCATGATCATTGTTGATCTTGCTCTGTTCTTTCTGCGTATTTATAATACCATTCACCTGTAGGCCTCATGCTGTCTCTGTGGCCTCTGCTCCTGGTGCCACACTAAGTTAGTTCACAGTATTCCAGTCTCTAGGTAACAGAGGCATAGAGTGATGAACATATGTCCAGGCTGTAAGATGTTAAAACCGTAGGAAAAATATATGTACTCACTTCTGTTTAGTATGACTTCTTTTTAGGTTCACCATGTGTGCCCACTGTGGGCCTGCCATTACTGAATTTGTTAGCGACAGTGAGGTGCTGTATTAAACTTTTTTGTTGAGGCTGGTTTACTTTCATTAATATTTGGGGAAAAAAAAAGTTGGAATGTACAATGAGAAGGATAATTTCAGCTGTACAGTGCAGCAGTTTTGAGCCACATGGTTAGCTGGTGATCTGAAGGAATATTAAATGGTCAATAAAGGAACAGGCTCTGCACTTGCAAGTGCATACTCCTGTTGTTAAGTACTGTAAATTTTACATGTGTGTAACTGTAGATATAAACTACTGAGTTCTGATGCCCTCATTTTGCACTTCTTTTCCTTCTCTTCCCCAACCTTTACAGAGCAACTTTGCAGATGGCCGTTTGCAATCCCATTATAAATCAGGCTTAGTACAGAAGGGTTTATATATTCAGGCTAAGTACCAGCGGTTACGTTCTGTTGGTGTAAGGGGATTTACCACTAACAAATTCAGAGATGGATTTTTGAGAAGAGAAAAGGTAAGTTGGCTTTATTTATTTTTCACTAAACCATTTATAAAATATGAATATTCATTTGATCCATTCCTATTTTAAAATCCTCATGGAATAACTTGGATGGGATTTTCTAGAATATTGGCTCTTTGTACTTAACAGGCAAACCTGATTCTGTGCTCCTTTTTCCTCCATGGAAAACTTGCTGAAAAAAAAAAGTCACATGGAAGTTCCATGGAAACTTGCTGAAATTTGCTTTGGGTAATTGCAAATCGGAGGTGGCCTCTCAGATTCTGCATTTGCCTATGTTTTGGTATTCTCTCCTTGAGCTCAGCTGATCTCTCTTCCTAAAGATTGGAAGAGAAAGTGGCCCTCTGTAAAAATAAAATGTCTTCTTAGGCTATCATTTTAAAGCAATGTGAAGGATATTAATTTTTTTTAATATGTCTGTGTGTTTCTCCTTATTGTGTTGCCTTAAAATTTTGTGCTCTAAAGCGCTGTTCTGAATAACACGTCCTGCACTGTATGTATGTGTAAAATGGTTTGGTAAACTCGAGCTGAAAATATCAGGCACATCTGTTTTATACCTTTTGATTTGCAGTGTGTATGGGACAATGTTAATCTTGAACTGCAGAACAACTTTTGAACCATATAAAGAGTTAGTTTTTTGTGTGGCTCAGTAGTTAACATTCTAAATCCTTTATTAGAATTGATCAAATATGATCAAAGTAGTGTGAGGTTACTCGTGACATTGGAGAGTTGGATTACATGACTTGCATAACCCCTTGCAGTTCTGTGTTTCTGTGCGAATTCTTGTTTGTTTTGTAGTTCTGTTTCCACCTAGCTACAAGTAAATACACTTGCATAAGCTTTTGTAGCTGGATTAGAGTTCAGTTCTTAGAGCACAGAAGCACAGGATTCTGAGGGCTGTTTTCAAAAAAAACCCCTCATATTTACAGCCCGGTGGGGGGAAAAAAAAGCAAAACAAATCCCCCTGCCCCCCCCCCCTCCCCAAAGAAAAAAGATCCAAACACTTTGGACGAGTGTTAACTGAAGTATACAGATGACTGCCTTTTACATTTGCCTGTGCTCTGCGAAGTGGGATCTCTGAAGGCTAAATTGAATTGGAAAATAAATGGAAAAGGATTTTTTTCCAAAAATTATAACCTTGTAAAATTGAATTGGAAAATAAATGGAGAAGGATTCCCCCCCCCCCCCCCAAAAAAAAAAAAAAAAATATTTTAAAGAAACTAAT
>NW_009722664.1:30384-38186 GCF_000703405.1 Apaloderma vittatum
GTACCATGAGTTTGTTGTAGTGAGCTCTTCCCCAATAATTTCCAGCACTCTTCTATAGTTGGATATTAAGGTTCTTGTCTGGAACCTATAAAGCATGTTTAATGCAATATGGCTGCTGGAGATTATGATTTGAATTGGAGAAGCATAGTAAGACCTAAACACTGAGTTTTAAGCCCCGTGACGAGCTTCAGTGTCTTCAACTTAAACAAAAATAAATCCTGAAGAATGACACAGCCATTTTCTTTAAAAAAGCCTGATTCCTTGTTGTCTAATTCTTAACAAACAGAACTGTTCCTGAGATCCTAGCATTTCCCGTATTTTGCTGTTGTAGTGATTAAACTTGTCCTTGAGATTTGTTAAACTGGTCTGAACGTCTTTATTTCACCCTTCTGAAATAATTACATCCTTTAAGGTACCATCTTTACAGTTGTGCTGTTTCAATCCGTAACTGAATGAATCTGGGATGTTACATAATATTAATAATACAGTACTTATGAAAGTTAGGAGGCTTTTTTCCACTGTTACAACTTGACAGTAATGTGTGGTTCTCTTCCTCTCTGTAGGGACATTTAAATACTGCAGCGGAAACCTGAACTGAGTTGTGATCCTGAGGTTGAAACAGATAACACAGCAAAGGGAGCATCTGTTCATTTTTTGACAACTTTGTCACCACTTAAAATAGGATAAAGGAATTAACCCTGTAACTTTCTTGATTAAAAATAACTTTATTTTTCAGTAGTGGAATGCTGCAGAACTTTTTTACAGTTTTAATAATTGCTTTTAAAGTACAGTATTCAATTGAACATTGTAGTATGTACCTTCAGTTCCTTTTGCATAAGTCTCAAGTGAAGAAGTCATTGAAGGGAGTCTTATTTATTGAATACTTTTTCCTCTAAGCATGATGTTACAGATGGAACTTGAGTTGTTATACCCAAAGGTTTATATGTTGAAAGTTTATTGCGTATGTAATAAAAAAAGTTTAAAAAAAAAAGTGCCTGAATCGTTTGGTAATAGCACATTAGCTCAGGATTTTCCAAGTAATGACCTTTTAGGTTGTGCAATAGATTTTACACCTCTGTTCAGTCATTTCTGTAAAACTATTTTGTATTACTTTAGTTTAATAATATACTTGAGTTTGTTGTGTATATAGATTTGTAAATTGTTAGAATGTTGGGACAACTTTCAATATTTGATTAAAATTAATGGTAACAGGCAGGTATGTAATGTACTGTAGCAGTAGCTTATAACTGCACTGAAAGCATGCTTGGGTTTGTTAGAGGATTAGTGGTCTGTATTCAAAATTATTCTGTCTCATATTTTTTTTGATGTATGACATTCTTGACCAAGCCACATGTCCTCTAATCTTTTTCGTCATAAATGACTTGATGATTTCCTGGATTCTGAAATTGGGGCCTGAAGTATTTAATTACAAGAAAAAAGAAAAAAAAGTAAGTTTCTATAAGCATGCCTTCTAACAAAGCTCTTCATAATTGAAACTGCTTCAAATGCAGATAGCTTGTACTTTTGTTCAAAATTGCAGTATTTCTCTGAAGTTTACTGCAATATTGTTATGCTTTGTGCAAAACTCAAACAGCCAGACATGTTTTATAAGCAGCTATAAACAGCATTGTGTTTATTTCCTGTTTATAGCCTTTGCTTTAATATATAATATATGATAGAGTTGTTTCTATGTATTGCAGAATTGTTCAGACTTCTTACTGCTGGTAAATTAAAGATGCATAGCAAGTATTTTTCAGAGATGTTCTTATTTAAGAAATAAGTTGTTTACCATATCCACACTATGTGCAGGCTAGCGTATTTGCATCGTTTCTAAGATAGTGTTAGTCGTGCAGGCCAGTCTCTATTGTGGGTAGTAGATCAGAATTCTGATTCTGGGTAGAGGAGTGTTCAGAGAAAAGGAAATTATTTTGGGGGGTGTGGAAAGTTAGGATTTGATTTCTGCATGCTTTTTATAATGTTTTTGTTCTGCAGTGCCATCAGTAAAGAGATGGTATGACAATGTAGGCTCAAAACAGCTGAAGTAGTGTCGCTTAAAATCCTCAATTCTTGGGGTGTACTGCCTAGCATTCATGGGGAATAAACAGGCGAGAAGTGTGCCACATTCATGGATGTTACGCTCATTCAACAATAGCACCAGGTGGTTTGTTTCTAAAACCCAGGTTTTCAGTTTAAATAACAATCATTAATGATTCAGCCAATTCTTCAGTAAATTTGACATGCATATGCAAAAAGGGAAGCTAAAAGAAAGTAGTTCCCTGGTCAAATAGAGGCAGGCACCTTTCTGCAGATAGGAGAATATTTGCTTACTGATGCTGTCAGTGATGAATCTGGCAAAATCATCCTGTGTAGATTTACTGGGAGATAAAAATGAGTTGAAACAACAGATTGAGTCAACCCAAAGCAAATGCAGAGTAGCTGCAGCTGAGCAGCCTGCCGCAGGAGAGTGCTGCGTGTACCTTGCAAATGAGGGCAGGTTTACCCTCCAGCTGACAAGCTATTCACACTGCTCCTGAATGTGCTAAAGCGCTGTAAAACACATAGGAGGTGAAACCATCTATGGTATAGGACAAACTACTGAAGCTGTATTGTCTTCTTCAACAGGATACTACTCTGTAAGCTCCCTGCAGTGTTCTTATTAAAGCCTGGAAGAGAACTCGTTGTCGAGCAAATGGGAAAAGTGGATACATGAAGAAACTTCCGATGTGGCCTTTTAGCTAACGCTGTTGGCAAAGTAATGCTGAAGTAGTCAGACTTCAGTCAGTTAAAGCTGCTTTAACACCAGGTTTAAAAGTGTGACCAGCTCGTGATTTTGTGCTTTTACCTGTGCATGACTAAGTATCTCTAATTTGTTTTCTATTTCAACAGCTTAGCTTTGTGTTTTATTTCTACAGCTGTGAGCAACATATAACAAACAAGTGGGGTTTGGGATGTATACTGACTTGTTTTTTCTCCCCCTTGCCTACCCTTGGTCCCAAGATGAATGTCATATGATGAACTGTAGTCACTATTTCAGTTGCTTTAGCTTTTGTTTAAGGGGATGCCACTTGCTCAAATCCAATTCTTTACCAATAACTTTCACTAACTTGGGATTCCGTCATGGTAAAATTTCCTATATTATCAAATTCTTACAGAAACTGAGTTCTGTGACGGGCTTAGGTGCTAGAGGCATGCACTCTGCTGTCATCTTTGTGTGAGATGTTACTGTGTAGATATATCTTTGTGAGATAGACACTTGTCTCTATACACTCATGCACAAATCAGCTTCTCTTGTACTGGCCTATAATGTTTGGTTGAGAACAATGTATTGAAGCTACTGATCGGCTTGTGAAGGCACTAGAAAAAATGTTAAGTAAAAGAAGGATCAATTTACTTGAATAACTTGGTGCCTTTCTGTATTGTGACTGCATTGTAGAAAACACCTGTACAAAGACTTTAAGTAATATCCTGGTTATTTCATTGTTTCTAACGGGAGTATGGACTGGTAACAGTTGTTAAAATAACTACTTCAAATACATCTGTAAGCTTCAGCTTCAGAAGGAAAATAGTGTCTCTTGTAATAAAGTCTGTCACTGTATTTGCATTGGAAGGACAAATTAACAATGTGATTGTCCAAGAGTTTTTCTAGCTTTTTTTTATGCTATGAAAATATAAATGTGAACCTTTCTTTTGGTTGACTTGAAATGGCTCTTAAATGCTTATGTCATTCTCAATTGTTCACATGTGAAATTGTTTTTGGTTTTTTTTAATTGCTATCCAAAATGTAGTAGTTCTGACATGACTAGAGTCTTCCATAAGTGTCTGAAATAATTTGTTGTGATCTCTACACAGATTAGTTAGAATCCTCATTTTTAAACTTTGTGGTGATTGAGTTTACAAGGTTAACAAAATTCTGGGGCTAGTAAGAACCAACACATTGCAAGGCTTCTACAAGCCAGCCTTAACTCTTGTCATTACTTACATGTTTAAGATCACCTTGCCTGATGGATTTAGATGGTATTGAGACCTAGATGTAACTATCTCAACTCATGTAACTGATAGCAGAGGATAGGAATAAATTCAGCTGGTTGCAAGTTGTGTCTAACAGTTTACCTGATGCCTTCTCTCCCAGGCCTTTTCTTTATATAAACTCAGTTGCAAAAAAACCAAACCAAAACCAAACCAACAAAACAAAAAAATGAGATTACACTTTGGTGGCATTAAAAAAGGCAGGGTTCTCAAAACTTGCTTGTTATGTGTTGGAACGTAATTTTCTGCCATGTCTTGGAAATGGATGATGAGAGTTGCTTGGAGAAGATTACAGATTTTAGTAAAGAGAGACTCAGTTTCTCAGTATTCACCTTAGAAGACTGTAAATAGATGGAGTTTTTGAACTTCATTGCTTTCTGAAGGGATCTCTTCGCATGGTGTATAGAAACATGCCTTTTGCCTTTCCTGAAGCATCTGAACAGCCATCTACAAAGTTCTCTATGGGAGAGCTCTCTAAGAGAAAGACTTCAGATGTGCATCCTAATGAACCTGAAAAAAAGTGGATGTTTCTGCACGTAACTCTGGCCTTTGTCAGACTTCATTCCGTTGCTGCAGGATTTGAAAATACAAGGTTCTTCAGCTTCCTTACTAAGGGAAAAAATAATAATAATTTTTAAAAAAGCCATGTCAAGGTCTTTGAAAGCCTACTTGTAACGCTTGACTCCTTACTAGACCTTATGGATAGTGATGAAGCGTGTTCTGTTTCAAGCCTGGTGAGTATAAATTTTCAGTGTTAAGATCAGAGAAAACTCCTGTCGTAACACCTGCCCCCTTCCTTCCATGACTGGTGGCTTTTTGTTATTGGAGGGGTTTTTGAGTAGGTGATCTTTTGTTATTGGAGGGGTTTTTGAGTAGGTATTTGGCCATGTGGTTTAAAACTTTATGCTGCCTGCCACTTTAATGCAGTTTTCTTCTGTTCACTGTTCATTGCTCTGAAGTTTGTCAAAGCAGTCTAAATCTCATGTTGTCTTTTTAATATTTCATTTTCTGTAAATAATGTAGTAGATGGCTTTTACTTTGTGACTTGCTTCTCTTATGTCTTTATTGCTGAGGGAAGAGACAGGGTGAAAACAGTTGTTTGAGTAGACTCTTCATGGAACAAAAAAAGCGTCGTTGTTTTGAGAATAGCAGGATTTTTTTTCCCCAATTCAGTGAGGATGTGGATCAATGTCCACTTCTAAGGAATATATTAATGTTGATCTTATTTATACTGTAGTTTCATAAGGACCATCTAATACATGTATGTACACATGCAAACACAATGTCAGAATCCTTTAATGTAATTCCTTTCAGTGTGGATAAGAAATTACATTTTTTTAAAACTACTGAAGGTGGAGTGAAATGCAAATGCATTTTAAATCTGTAGTCTTTGGAGTCCACAACGGTGCTTTTGACAATGTTATCCCATATCTAAAAGCCTCATTCATGAGTATATATTAAGATGTAGGTATGTTTATATGTATGTTTAACATAGTTTATATGAAATCAATGTAAATGTTTCTACAGACAATAAATGTTTTAACAAAATTTTTACTTAAATCAGTGATTTGATTTAGTAGTTATTAATAGTTATTAATACTCGGTGTCATTTTCAGAGTATTTTACTTGATCTGTGTAGCCAGTGAATTTTTTTTGTACAACTGTTGCTCCTATCGCTTCACGTGTTGCTTGATTTTGAGATTAAAGCACTGATCCACATTCTAGGCACACCTTTTTGACTAAATATCTTTTGAAATATCTTTTGAAAGATATGATACAAATCTCCCCTCAATAGTAGCACAAAATAGATGTTGAAAAACAACTTTGAAAGCAGATATGTCCATCCTCTCCAGGGCATTCAGAATCCTTAGCATCTCTGCCAAATTCCAGTTCTTGGGTTGTAAAGGGCAGAACAAGGCAAGGCACACACGTCTTTGGTGAACTTTACCAAAGTTCACATTCAGTAAAACAGTGTGTGTTTTTTAGAATTCCCTTAATGCAGTGTCATCACTGAGGTGAGAATAACCATATTAGTTTAATACAAAGTTCCCCTAATAGAGTGGAGTGAGAATGAGGCCAAGCCAGAAGAACACATTTAGGGTGTTTAAGTAAAGGAGTAGAGTTAGCTTTCCCATTATTTACTTAAACTTGCCAGAATCCAAATCTGTTGTGATCTTCACTGTATATAAATAATTTTCCTATTCTGGTTATTATCCTTGAACTGAATAGTAAAGCAAAACTTACTGTGTCGTGAATCTGTGATGTAGAGTAGCTATGGATGGTGGTGGGCAGGGGGTATAATAATAATGCTTCCCAACTGTTAGACTGTGGCCTTCAGAGGTTATGTCATTGATCATGTTGTGAAGTGTGTATCAGTTTAGATAAAAGTTGCTGATGTTCGTTGATGCCATCTTCAAAACATCTCTTTAGCTTCTCTAAGCAGTTCCTTAAAGGACAATCTGCAGTACTGTGGTGCTGCTCTACTTGGGCAAGCCAAGAAATTCCCACACATTAATTTTTAGTGGTAGTTGAAACTGAGATTCTGTTTGAGAGCCATCCAATTGGCTTTCTCCTGTGCATTGTAACACTGACATTACAATGTGACTGCTTTGTGTTATTCCTTATCACTTTTAATACAAGCCCTGAAGAGTTCTTACAGAAACAGTGCTGTTGGCATGTACCAACTTAAATTAGTCAAGTACACCATTTATTCCACCTTAAGCTACATGGGTGCAGCACTGGAAATTTTATAATCGTATATGCAACCAGGTTTGAGAAGTAAGACACCTCTTTTGTGAGCATGGAAATATTATACAATTGATTGCATTGATTCCTTGGTTTGACATGTTACTTTCCTCTGATTGACTTGACAATTTCAACTAGTTTGTCTGAGTGATGTTGGCCTTCTGGTAGCATGTGACTGGCTAAAAGATGCTCTGTGTCGTCTGAAGATAAAATGTGGTTTTATTTTTCTGTTTCTCTCCTCTCCTCCAAGTCTTGGAACTCTGTCAGTGGTTTGTGACTTGGTGTCCCAATGTTCCTGAAAACTGTAATGCTGAGGTGGTTCAATTCTTTGACTTTTCAGTGAAACACTGAGCTGGAGGCTCTCTACACCTGTGTAATAGCTGTGGTTAAAGTTATTTTTCTTTCAAGTCGAGTTCTGCCTAAATACTTAATCCTCTCATTACTTAAACGCCTCTAATTTTCTCTCAAACAGTTCACCACTTGTCACAATATCAAAAATGTGGATTTTCATTGCCAAAAAGCTAGATGCTACCTGGAAAGATTTCTCTCTTACACATTTCTAACCTAAAAACCCCCCCTGAAAATAAACTTGTGCAGGGGAAGAAGTACAGAAACCCGTATGTTATTGGCAGCTGTTCTATCCTCATTAGCTACTTGGGGTTAGACCAGACTTTCTTTGCTTAACGTTTCATTAATATTGAAGGTGCTTGTGCTGTAGAAGATGTTACCTGTAATCTTTTTATACCGGATTGTTTAGTTTTGAACCTGCTCCGCCCTTCTGCTTCTAACATGGTTTTAGTTTTAGCGGTCTCTGCCCGTGGGAAGCCTCCTCAGCCCCATCAGGTGCCTTTCTCTCCAGCGATGGTGCCGATCTATGCCAGCTTCTTGTCTCGCTCGGTTGTACTGCAGCCTGTCTCACATCTGCCCGCGCTACCTGAACAGGCAGCTGCTCGTGTGCGACTCGGTTTTTGCGGGGTTATTGTTGCTTTTTTTTGCTTTTTAATTTCCCGAAACACCACGGCCACAAAAGC
>NW_009722665.1:0-2790 GCF_000703405.1 Apaloderma vittatum
CTAAAAAATATTAAATTAAGTATTTTAATATATAACGATTTTTAAATATTATAAATATTTTAAATAAATTAAACTCTAAAAATATCCAACTAAATAAAATTGAACCAAAATAATTAAATTAAAAAATTAAACTCTGAGAAATTAAACTCTGAGAAATTAAACTCTGAGAAATTAAACTCTAAAAACATTAAACTCTAAAAACATTAAACTCTGAAAACCAATTAAAGCCCCAAATAATTAAACTCTGAGAAAAACAAGGGCCAAAATGAAAATTAAACCCAAAAAACTTAAACCCTAAAAAGAAAAGTCCCATCGTTCAAGTTTCTGGAGAACCACAACAATTTCTCTCCAACTTCGGAAGAATTTCCGGGGGACGTGAGTTGACCTCTCGAGGTTGCCCGCCCGCTCTGACGTCGCTTCCTCCTTTCTCCTCCTCCTCCTCCTCCTCCAGCTGGGACTCCCAACTGCCGACCTTCACCTTCAGCGACATGTTCCTCCAGATCTCCACCCGATTGGCCTCCCAATACGTCTACGGCTTCGGCGAGAGCGAGCACGCGGCGTTCCGGCGTGAGATGGACTGGCGCAGCTGGGGCATGTTCAACAGGGACCAACCTCCTGGCGTAAGTGGCTTCCGATTGGCTGGTTGTGGAGGCAGGAGATGATCAGGGGGCTGGAGCTCCTCTCCTGCAGGTTGAGAGAGTTGAGGTTCTTCAGCCTGGAGAAGTTCTTCACCGTGAGGGTGGGGGGACGTTGGAAGAGGTTGCCCAGAGATGCTTCAAACCTGGAAGTGTCCAAGGCCAGGCTGGATGGAGCAACCTGATCGACTGGAAGATGTCCCTGCCCATGATGGGGGGAGGTTGGACCAGGGTGGATGTTCAAAGGTCATTTCCAACTCAACCCATTCCATGACTGGAAGTGTTCCAGGCCTGGTTGGATGGCTCTTGGAGAAACCTGGCTTAGTGGAAGGTGCCCCTGCCCATGGCAGGGAGCACCTCTCCTGCGAGGACGGGCTGAGAGAGTTGGGGTTCTTCCAAACCAACCCATCCCAACCCATCCCAACCCAACTCATCCCATGACTGGAAGTCTTCCAGACCAGGCTGGGTGAGACTTCGAGCGACCTGGTCTACTGGAGGTCCCTGCCCATGGCAGGGAGGTTGGATCGAGATGGTCTTGAAGGTCCCCTCCATCCCCAACCATGAAGATCACAAAGATCTTTTCCAACCCAAACCATCTGATGATTCCATGACTAGAAATGTTCCAGGCCTGGTTGGATGGATCTTGGAGAAATCTGGTTTATTGGGACGTGTCCCTGTCCACAGCAGGTGGTTGGACCAAGATGATCTTGAAAGTCAAATCCAACCCAAACGTTTCTACACCTGGAAATGCTCAAGGCCAAGTTGGATGGATCTTGGAGAAACCTGGTTTAGTGGAGAAGGTGACCCTGCCCGGGACAGGGAGCACCTCTCCTACGAGGACAGGCTGAGAGAGTTGGGGTTCTTCCAGACCAACCCATCCCAACCCAACCCAACCCATTCCATGACTACAAGTGTTCCAGACCAGGCTGGGTGAGATTTTGAGCAACCTGGTTTACTGGAAGATGTCCTTGCGCATGGCAGGGAGGTTGGATCGAGATGGTCTTGAAGGTCCCTTCCATCCCTCAACCATGAAGATCATGAAGACCTTTTCCAACCCAAACCATCTGATGGTTCCATGACTGGATGTGTTCCAGGTCAGGTTGGATGATGCTTGGAGCAACCTGGAAGATGCCCCTCACGATGGCAGGGGGGTTGGACCAGATGGACCTTCAAAGGTCCCTTCCAACCCAGCTCAACTCAACCCAACCCAACCCAACTCAACCCAACCAAGCTCATTCCATGATTCCATGATCTGTCCTCCTGGGTCAGACCTGGGTCAAGTCCTAGATCTTTTGGACAGAATTAGGACTCACAGAGTGGAATGGAAAGAATTTCTATGTTTCAGCCAAAATTCAACATATTTTCTTCTTTTTATTCCATTTGGGAGATTGAAATTCTTTTAAATTAAATAGCCAAATTTCAATTTTTATTTTTCAATTTTAAGTGTTTAAATTTTAATTTTTAAATTTAGTTTTCAAACCAAAATTTCATATTGTTTTTTCAAAAAATAAAACTTAGCTTTGAAAATTTGAAATTTGACTTTGAAAACTTGAAAAGTAGTTTTGAAAAATCGAAATTTCCTTTCTGAAATTTGAAATTACATTCCTAAAATTTGGAATTTAGTTTTTCAAGCGTTTCAATTTCATTCCTTCGGCAGGACAACATGAACTCCTACGGTTCCCAGCCGTACTACATGGGCCTCGAAGAAGACGGCAATGCCCACGGCGTCCTCCTGCTCAACAGCAACGCGATGGGTAACCCCCTAAATAACAAAAAAATTAAAAATTGAAAAATTTGCCCAATTTATCGTGTTTTAACCCCAACTTTCGGTTTGATTCTCCAGACGTAACATTCCAGCCCACCCCCGCGCTGACCTATCGCACCATCGGGGGGATTCTGGATTTTTACGTGGTTTTGGGGCCGACGCCGGAGCTCGTCGTTCAGCAGTACACCGAGGTACCCGCTGCCAGATTTGGGTTTTTTAAATGATTTTATTTGATTTTGTTTTTTTCTCTAATTGTGCATTCAAAATATTTGGATTTTTTTATCATTTGGCTGGCATTTTTATGGGTTTTTTTAGAAGTATTTTCCAAATATTTCAAAATTTTGAATATATTTCAAATATATTCCAAACATGTATTTAGTTTTTAACATT
>NW_009722666.1:0-4647 GCF_000703405.1 Apaloderma vittatum
CCCCGCCTTTAGTTTGCAAAGTCACAGTATGAAATGTTATGAAATCGCCTCTTGGGAAGGAGGGAAACAGAAAGCAAAGCGTTTGTTTAGAGAAATCTGCGGCGGCCTCTCAGATGTGCCTAAAAAGCTGCCTTTGACCCCCCTGTTGCATTTCCAGGGAAGAGGCAAATCTGGGCTTGAAATCATGAGTCAAAACCAACAAAAACAAACCCGGCCCGGGTTAGTTTTTTCCACTGACTTCAGTAGGCGCAGGATCAGTGCGGAGGGAGGCTGAGGCCAGACGGATGGGGCTCAGCAAGAAGCACCATGTTGGTCCAACATCTGTGTCTGGGGCCAAATCCATACCTGTGCCAGTGGAAGTGTCAGCAGGGCTGGGGATGGGATCAGGGCCTCGTTCGATCTAGGGATCAGGCCCTCGTTCGATCTAGGGATGCTTATTGATTCCTCTCCTGAGGTTTTAAATGCTTTGAAAATTGTTATATGCTGCATTGTTTCCAAAGGTTTAAAGGGTAAGTGCTTTAAGAGTGAATGCAAGCTTCTTCCTGCAGTCCTTGAGGGGGTTACAGTTCAAAAATTGCTTTAAAAATATTTTAGGGAAAACCTCTCCATATATGTATATGGAGAGGCAGGACCCGAGGTTCTGTTATTTTCTTCTAATGACAGGATCGCAGGTTTAAAAATTTACATTATAGGTGGTAATTTCTGCCCCATGAAACAAATCATCAAGCCATTAAAATATTCAAAGGGTGTCTAGCAATTTTCCAGAAGAATTGATTATTACATTGTTCCAGTAAGAAAAGACTTCAACTCAGAGCGTTCAATTTGGACTGGCAAAACAGATCAAAGATCTCTTGGGATGCATTTCAATTCCAGTTTCCAATTCCCCTTGGTTCTGACTGTCTGAGTCAATATTGGGAGAGGAAGTGGAGATTAACTGGTTAGTTATTACTGCGAAGGAAGAAGTCAGAATGAGAAGTGATTCTTACAATCCCTCCCCTCCCTACAAGAAAAAAAAAAGAAAAGAAAAAAATCAGTCAAAAGTCTTTATGACACTTTTTAGACATCCTTGTTTGCAGCGCGGGAAGGACTTCAGCCTGCTGTCTGATGAGACAAAAATAAACCTAGCAGAAACATTCAGTTTTTCAAAACAAGGCTGGAAAAGCTCATAAAAATAATGTTGCTCAGGCGCGTTTTAAGAGAAACAGAATTACATCGACAAAATTACATGTTTTCCAGGTTTGGTTGGGGTGTTTTATTTTCCAAGGGGAACGTTTGCCGCTGCAGCGCAGCTGACTGGTGCCATCTAGTGCCCCGTCTGCTCCCTCCGCCCGGCGGCCGCCGGAGAGTGCGAACATGTTTATTGACTGTCCGTTAAAAAAAAAAAGGAGGAAAAAAAAAAAAAAGGTGGCAGAGGGAACTCTGGATGCCACTGAACTTACTTAAGGAGCCTAATTGGAAACAACCGAGTGCTTATTAAAGTCACTGACATTTCCATATGGAGCTCTCTCTGTTCTGGTCATGAAATCACATGTGAAAATCTTTCCGAGTTGTAGCGTTAATCTGCCCTTGAATTTCTGCCTAATTTAGGATGTATTGCAAAGCTATGCTTCTTCGCTTTTTTTCTTCTTTTTTTTTTTTTTCTTTTTTGAGGGAAGGGAGCTTTCGGCCCCTGATAGCAACAGCCTAATATTAATTTGTAGCAATGGAGTTTGGTTTAGGGTTTGGATTTTTTTAGTAAATGGTAATGTTGTCCTCAGAAACCAATTAGAAATACAGGTGGCAAACTCCATGAGGCAGCCCTGTATTATAGGAGCAGAAGTGGATGTCCTCTCATTTTATATGAATGCTCTGTCAAAAAAAAAAGTCTTTTTAAAAAATCTATAGGTGAGCGAAATGAAACTTTAACCGGTAGGTGCATTTCTCAGTGTGCAGCTTATGTACCTTCATATACTTATGTTTTAATCCGTGTGCTGTAGTATTTGGGCTGCAAATTCCACACAAAGAGTTTTTACTGGTTCAGCTGGAGCCTGAAATTTTGTTTTCAGGTTTCTGAGAAGTTTGTAAAATCTAAATTTGGTAAAAGTTGCCTGCTTGCTCATAACCTCTTGTTCCATTTTATAGTAGCATGGGAGTCTATAAACAGGAGCCCTGTACGCCGAGTGCCTGTATTCTTTTCTAGATCTATTTTTAAACCATTCTTCTATTTGGCAAAAAGTGACACTTGGTTTCCATGTTTACAGCAGGCATTGGCAAACCTCAGGAGTTCGCAGTTTGCAGTTTGGTTAGATGAGTATCCAAAAGTCAGCATCTGACCAGTAAACTGCAAATTTAGACTGCAAATGTAATCCTCCCTGCATTTTTTTTTTTTTTTAAATCCATGCTAGATCTTGTCTGTTCCCATTGCTGCAGGATGAAAGTCACATGCCCCTAAATAGGAGCAAGTGTATAGTCTTCAGGAGTGCTTTAAAACCTAGTAAATCCCAGTGGAGCTCCACATCTAAAACACAGGGAGAGCTAAGGGCAGTGGGAGAGGGGAGAAGTTTTGAGGCTTTATTGTTTTCTTCCTCCCCTTTATCCTGGTCAGTGTGCTGCCTTTGGGCTGCACACCAGGTACCCACAAGGAATATGGCACCCCTGTTTACAGAGGGGAGAGCTTGGGACAAACACACTGCAGGACAGCGGGTCCTGAGGTTTATATATATATATATATAAAAGGCAAACTCTTTTTACCAGTATTTCTCTGGGCACCCTGTGGTCTCCTTAAATCTGTTTTCCCTAAATATAGGGATGAATGGGTGTCTCCCATCTGGCCAAGGGACCCCGAGATGCAGACGTGTCTTGATCCATCCAGGAGGGATGCCCAAGCAGTTCCTTACTGCTGAAATGAGCTATGCCAACCTCAGCCTCAGCAGGAGAGAGACAGGGAGGGCCGGGTCAGTGCCATCTGGTGATTGATGGTCCCAGTGTGAGGTGGGAATGATGGGACACCTCATCTGAGCCCAGCCAGGACAAGGACCCAGCTCAGCTGCTGGGGATGCCCGGCTGCATTCTGCCATCGAGTCGGCACTTCAGCACAAGGCTCAGTGTCTGTCCCTTCATCTCTGGATTAGTTCCCTCGTCTTCAGCCGGGTTGCTGCCTTCCCTTGAAAAATTAATGTGCCAAATGGCTTGGGGTCGTTTGAAATGCTGAAGAAGGCTTGACTCCTCGCTTCCCAAGGGCACGCACTGCCTCTGCCTCGCAGCCAGAGCTGGCTCTGTAGAGGGCAGGGGAGTCCTCTTTAGTGGAAAACATTGGAAGCAGCTTTAGTGTGCTTTTCCCCCCTCCTCCACATTTTCTTCTGCAAAGACCAAAACAATGTAGAGACTTGAGCTGGGCCAGCTTTCAAGGGCAATCCTTTTAAACCCTCTTTTGAAGTACAAACTATAAAGTTCCCTGCAGCGCTCGAGAAAATATGCAGTTTTCCTGGTTCCAAATGCTGATAATAAACCCGTCCACATAATGTATTGCATTTCCTAGAAACATTTGTTTGCTGGCAGGAAATTGGATCAGATTGAAAGTTAGCAGAGACCGCTCGATAGAGCATACGCAATCCGCTCACGGAAGGGTACGATGGAAAATACGACGGGGCTTGCGCTAGGGATGCTGCTTTTGATCTGTGCTGACAAAGTGCGTGAGCACTTCTCTCAGTCTCTTCTTGGGTTATTATTAACCCAGCCACGTTTTGGCCTAGACACCAACCAGAAGCTACTAAATTAATAAAACTGTGCTGTGACAGCTAAAGGACGCTTGATGCCCCCTGACTGCATCGGGAAAGACGAGCTGGGCGCTTGCACACCCCAGCCAAAAGCATCCTCTTCCCTGTGGCTTGTAGCACCCATGGCTGTGCCTGGCAGGGGGAGGGCTCCCCCCTCCCCCCGTTTTCTTGGTTGTCCCTCTGATCCATGTTCAGGAGAAAGAAGCATCCTTTGGCAGGGTGAAGAGGCAGCTGGCAGCGTGCCCTGGCAGGGATGTTCCCGTGGGCTTCTGGGACCCGGCAGGGTGCTGGGACTGAGGAAGAGGATGGAGGGGGAGGAGGATGGAGCTTCCCCTGGGCGGGCAGTTTCAGAGCACTGTGAGAGATGAGGCTGTGGGGAAGGGAGACTTCCCCCAGCCACTCCTTGAGGGTGATGTGAAGGAGTCGGCGCTGTGGGCTCTGCAGGGGTAGGAGAACGGGGCCCAGGGAGGGGGAGTGGTTGGTCCTTTCCCCAGACTATGCATTTGGGGGTGGGAGAGGGGCAAAGACCACGGGGTGTCCCAGCCCTGCAATAGGGGTAGGGGAGCAGGGACTCGCCCTGGTGCACAAGGTGGGAGAAGGACGGATGAAAGGGATTGCCTATAAACGGGAGAGGGGATGGACAGAGGGGTTTTCCTTTGCATGACAGAAAAATGGATTGGGGTGGGGGACATGTCTCTGGTTCTCCCCTCTGCGCTGGGGTGGGGGAGCTGCGAGGGGTTCCCTCCCACGCAGGTGTACCCTTCCCCACGCTCATTGAGCCAGCTGCAGGGAGAGCAGGGCCAGCCCTGGGCTCCCTTCCAGGAATGGGGTTTCTCGGGGAGTGCCGGCAGGGACGGGCCGGTCCCTGAACCGCGGGGGCCGACCCAATGAC
>NW_009722666.1:4699-16404 GCF_000703405.1 Apaloderma vittatum
TGGCCACAGCCCTCCCTCTCCAGGCGCAGCAAGCCCTGGCATGCAGCCCCAAGCACTGCCGGAGAACCCCCACCTCCAAGGTACTGGCCAGGAAAACTGGGGGATTGGGGGGGCTTGAGGTGATGCTCTGGCTGCAGCTGAGCCTGGAGGAGCCTTGTGGGCTTTGAGGGGTGGTGGTGTGGGTAGTGAAGGCTGTGCTTGGCCATGGTGGTCTTCTCTGCTGGTCTCTGGTCAGAGCATCCTCCCATGGTGGGGTGCAGAGCTGCTGCTGTGCAGAGGCTGGGAGGAGCAGGGTTAACCCAGCTCAGCAAGGCAAGGGGAAGGAAGGTCCCTTTTCCTTTTTTGTGCCCACATCCTGCAGCTTGGGATGCACCTGCCCAGCTCTCGGGACCGCGGGTGTTGCAGCAGCACTGCGCTGGGGAGGGATAATTTGGGGAAGGTCATGAAGGGGGCTATGCTGGGGTCCAGCTCTGGGAGAGGAGATGGATGTCCCCCTGAGCAGCGCCACGGCCTCGCTGTGGGTAAGGGAATTTGGCGACAGCAGCAGCTTCTCACGTGATGCTCACAGGCGCAGAGTTCATCTTGCAGTTTCTGACTTTGCTGGTTTTTGGATGGGTCACCTCCCCATGTCTGTGACATCCATGTGATTCTCCAGGAGCCTGGCAGAGCGTGTCTGCCTGTGCGGCTGAGGCTGGGGTGCCACTCGGCTGCCCCAGATGCACCCAGCCTCTCATATGGACCCACGGATGTGTGCCGGGCTCCTTGCGGAGCGCTGCCAGTCCCTTGGCTTGAGATCGACAGTAGCGAGCGGCTGGCAGTGAGCGCGTACAGGAAGGTCAGAGTCTGCAGTGTTTGGGAAATGAGTCACTTTTTGTGTGCGCATAAACTTTTAAGCTAGCCAGGCTCAGAGCAGCTTTGAAAGATTTGTGTTTGATGACTGGAATGCACACACAACCCCTCTGGGTTTTGTGTGTGATACCTCACCTCTGTATAGCACCCTGGTGTCTCCGGAGATATGTGCGGAGCTTGGGCTCCAGATCTGCACATCTCCTGCAGGAGAGAGGAGAGAGGACACTTGTCCTCATCCTTGCAGAGCTGAACGAGCTTTCTGCAAGGGCTGGCAGTCTTACCGTCGCCATCCTCATTTTGGGGGTTGGTCCTCAATATAGTGCGATGAGGGTCTTGGGGTTTGTTGGTTCACTTATTTGTTGCGTTTCTCCCTGCTGGGGTAGCTGCCTGAGGATCTTTTCTCCTGCATTGGTACCAACATTGGTTTTAAGTAAATTTGGGAATAATAGTGTGAGTTGTGGAAGGCAGTTAACTCCTGGGCTTCCTTGCCGTGCAGCTTCAACCATGTTGCCTGCGAAGCCAGTGGCCAGAGACAAAGCTAGTGGTTTAGAGGAAGGCTCTTCCAGCAGCCAGAGGAAGACATTTGTTCTGGGTCCTTATCCGTCTCCACCACTGGCTTCCTATGCGGTCCTGGCCAAGTCACTTTAGTGCTTGATGCCCATATCCTCCCACGTCTGTTCAGCAATCCCATCCCAGGGCGTTTCCACCAGTGACAGGAGCACGTGGGTTTTCTCAGAAGGGCAGTAGCTGTTTTAGAGGACAGGATTCAGGCTCTTTCCAGGTTTGCGAGCGGAGTGACAGCAGATGTTTGTGTGTAAGTCACACCTGTTAACGAGGTGCTGGGAATACAGCATTGGGCTTGGATGTGGCACCATCCGGGAATTCGATCTTGGCAGAGGAAGAGTTATCTCCCAAAGAAGTGGTGAGAAAATTCTCGCTCGACTTCCCTTCCCCACCTGCCTTTAAGTTCCTGAGTCATGGAAATTAAAATCTCCTTGGCATACGCCCATGGTTTGGGCTAGAGGGTGTGGAAGAAGCTATGATTGGATTCTCAAAGACTGTGGTTGTGATAAGAACGTACTGTACCGGAAGAAACAAATGTTAACCTTACTGGAGAGTAGAAGGTTTGTTATCTCTAGCTTTTATCCAACTGATACTCGAGCAAAACAGCAGGCATGTGTCCTGCCATGGCCAATTCCTAATTACCAGCTAATGTGGCATTTGTTTTCTTGTGCTTTATTTATAGGTTTGAAAGAAACTTTTGGACTGTGAATTGAGGCATTGGGTATGTAAATCTAAATTTTGTGTTTCCCCTCCTAACCCCCACCCCCACCTTTCCCTTACCATGTTGAATGAAATGTTTCATTACACCCAGCTGGAATTTGTTTTCAGGGGAGCAGCTGCTCCGTCGAAAATACTGTACATTCTTATGCCACTGGGGAAGGAGGAGGAGTTGAGGTTGTGGGAGGGAGTTGATCATGCAGGAATTTGATGCTAAAGGTGCATGTTCCACTCTAACCTTCAGGCACAGGGAGATGTGGGCTCTCCTGGGTGCTAATTGGGAGGACACCTCTGAGATGGGTCAATGGGTTTTGGGTTGAGGGAAGACTTCATGTTCCTCGACTAATCCAAACCTTGCTCACTGGGAGAGACCAGGCTGTGCTGTGGCTAGCAGCCCAGCAGGTTAGATGAGTTCTGCTCCTCGGTTGCCACCACCGATTCATTGGGGCACAGATCTTCTCCAGAGTAGCCACCACTTGGGAGCAGAAAAGTAGTTTGCTGGTGGGTGAGGACTGGTGCTCCACTGTGAATTGGATTTTTCCAGGTATTGAAATGCTTCAGTTGGGATCTTAAGTTTTGTTTTAATACCTGTGGCTGGATTTACAGCCAGCCAGCAGAGGTGTGAGGGAGATGGCTCCTGAGGGAGATCTGAAGGCTAGGAAGCTGTGTTGGGAACTTTGTAGAGATGAACTTGAGTGATGGTGGGAGGAGTGGGATGGGGTGGAGCCACCATGGGCGAGGCAGGGAGAAAGAGGAGCTAGTTAGCTAATCTTCAAGGAGGGTCTGGTTGCCTTCACCCACCAGCTTGCTGGGTGGAACTGAGACATGCCAGGTCTCGCTGTCGGCTGAGAAACCTCACTAGGCAGCCTGGCAGGTGCTTGGCGTGATGCAGGACTGTTTGCCTTGGGGCCAAGGAGCTGGTACTGTCCTTACCAGCAGCAGTTGCCCATCTGAGCACATACCAGAGCAGCAGCTGTCTCTTCGCTGGATGTAGGGTACTTCACTGGCTTCTTCTCCATTCTCATCCTCTTCCTACTTCTGTTTTGAGCAGACTCAAGATGGCCTCGCCAGCAGACAGCTGCATCCAGTTCACCCGCCACGCGAGCGATGTCCTCCTCAATCTCAACCGCCTTAGAAGCCGGGATATCCTGACCGACGTTGTCATCATCGTGAACCGGGAGCAGTTTAGAGCCCACAAAACAGTTCTGATGGCCTGCAGGTGAGAGCAGGGTCCTCTCCCTGCCTCCCTTCCCTGTTGGCCTCCACCTTTGGCCACCAGCAACATCGCTGCAGCCCTGGCAAGGCTCAAGTCAGGGAAGGAGGCGGAGAAACAGAACTGAAAGGGGCTGCTAAAATATTTGTCCCTGTAATAGGTTTAAAGCTGAGACCTTTTGCCTCCAGCACGCTGCCTACACTTTTCTTCTTGCCTGTCCGCACCTCTCTTGTCCTTGCACGCCCACATCTGCAGCCCATGAAGATAAACAGGAGCACAGCAGATGTGAGGCACATCCCCAAAGGCAGAGCACAAACGCTCTGCAGGGACAGGACAGGACAGGAGAGGGGAGGATGCTCACTGAGGTGAGCGAGTCCTCTGTGACCATAGTGTCCCCTGCTGCTGCTGCTATTTTTAGAGGTATTCCTACCTGACTCCTAGGCTGCTGGCTGTACCTACCTTTGTTGATTTTTTTCAAAGCCTGGTGGGGTCTGAAATCCCTTTCCAGCTCCTAGAATAGCTGGAATTTCTTCCTCATGAATGCTAATTAACATCCCACCATTGCCAAGTTGAATTATGACAGATGCCTTCCCGGTTCTCCTGCTGACAATGTATAAAGATTTGGAAAAGTCAAGATTTGACTATTAAGACATGTGAAAAATGTTTTGCCAATGTTTCTCCTTTTTTTAATTTTTTTTTTTCTTCCTTTATTCTTTTCTGGTTAAAGAGTGAACATGGATGCCCCAAGAGGCTTCTGAAAGAAATGAGTCACCCTGGGAAGCAGGAGGGGGGTGGTAAGAACAACCCAAAAAAAAAAAAGGGGGAATTTTTAGATGGAAGCAGTGGGGAGTTGTTGAGCAAGTGAGATCTAAAAGCAGGCTGTTCCAGTTGGGAAAAATGCAGTGCAGAAGACGCTTACTAAGCTGAGAAACCAAGCTTGATAATAAGGGGGAAGCTCAGGGAATTCTGTAATTGCCTCCTCCTCCACCCTTCCCATTCACAAACCCCTCGGTGCTAAGGGATTTCAGACAAATTCTCCTTTCTTCCTCTGAATTGTCATAACACTTTTCTTTCTTGTCTCCTTTCTGCAGTGGCCTCTTCTACAGCATCTTCACTGACCAGCTCAAATGCAACTTGAATGTCATCAACTTGGACCCTGAAATTAACCCCGAGGGGTTTTGCATCCTCTTGGACTTCATGTATACATCCCGCCTGAACTTGAGGGAGAACAATATCATGGCCGTGATGACCACAGCACTGTACCTGCAGATGGAGCATGTGGTTGATACCTGCCGAAGGTTTGTCAAGTCTAGGTGAGCACCGTGAGTGAACTTTGGAGAGCCTGGGACGGTGTGCTTGGGTGGGAGAGGGATGAACTGACAAAGTATCTGCAAACTTATTCTTATGGGCTGAAAAATGACTGTCTCTCCCTCCTTTTTGCCTGGTTCCAGTGAAGCGGAGATGGTGTCTGCTGTTAAGGCCCCAAGGGAAGAATTTTTGGCTGGACGGATGCTGAACCACCCAGAAGTGATGGCTTATCGGAGCAGAGATGTCTCAGAGAATGGCATGCCTCTCCAAAATGGGTCCCTCTGCAATGGGAGGGCCTTTGCACCTGGCTTGATCAACAGTTTGTCTGGATCCCCCATTTCCTACCACGGATACAGCCCTCTTCCTCTAAACAGCTTCCTTGTGGATGATGACTTGCGGGAGATGAGAATGCCTCTCTCCGAACTCTCGAGGGCAGGTGCCTTCCCCAAGGAGAGGATCCTGCCATGTGACAGCTCCAGGACAATCCCCACTGAGTACATGAGAACCATTACCGACATCTCGGCCAACATGTGCCATGCTACCATCTATGCTCCAAAAGAAGGTGCTGCTGAAGAAACGAGGAGCGATGTGCACTACAGCGTAGCCTCTGGCCCCAAACCTGTCGTTCCTTCTATCCGGAACAATCCCTATTTCTCTTGTGACAAAGTGGCCAAAGAGGAGGAGAGGACCTCTTCAGAGGATGAGATCAGCCAGCACTTTGAGCCTACCAGCACCCCTCTGGACCGCAAGGGACTCATCAGCCCTCAGAGTCCCCAGAAATCAGACTGTCAGCCCAACTCGCCAACTGAGTCCAGCAGCAGCAAGAACGCCCGTATCAGTCAGAACTCCAGCTCCCTCTTCACCAAGAGCCCCACAGACCCCAAAGCCTGCAACTGGAAGAAGTACAAGTTCATCGTCCTCAACTCTCTCAATCAGAACACCAAGCAAGACAACGCTGACCAGAATGAGATGGGAACCCTGTCTCCTCGCACCTACATGCCCATGTCCACTTGCCAGCAGTCCATAGAGCCGGAGCATCTCAACGTGCAATCCCCCACCAAGATGAGCGTGAATGGAGAAGATTCTACTATCCCACAAGCAAGCAGACTCAATAATATTGTTAACAGGTAAGATTTCCTCCCCCTCCCCACGCTCAAGAGGCAGGACTCCCCATGTTGCTGGTGAGGGTTCGGAAGTGTGTGAAATATCTGTAGCATTGCTGGCGAGTCCGGCCATGAGCAGGTGGGAGCCTCTGCATTTGGTGGAGTGCTGCCAGTGGTGCCAGCTGGGTGTCAGCTGTCCCCACCACAGTGGTGCCAGCCTGACTGGGAATTGGGAACATTCGGTCAGGACTCCTTGACTCGCTTTAGCACCTCTGTATAGTTTGTGGAGACTGGATTTGCTCAGCATGGTTTTTACCAGACCCTCTGTGTCTTGAGCTTTTGATTGGCTGTAAGCATTGGAATGGCCAAACTGTCAGGGAACAGCTGGGCCTGGATGTTCCTAGAGAGCTTCGAGTTAATTTGGTGATGGGCACCTGAAGGATTGGAAGGATTGGGTCTGAGGGACTTGTTGCTGATCAGGGCTATGCTGTGCGTCTCACCACAAAGTGTCCCCATAAAACATGTCTGTCCCTAATGTCTGGAAGTGTGCAAACAAGGGCCCAGGAGCTCAAGCATAACGAGAGCCTTCCACAGCTGTGTGTGTTGCTGTCCTTCCACAGGTCCCGAGATGGGTCCCCTCGGAGCAGCGAAGGGCAGTCCCCGCTGTACATGCATTCGTCGAAGTGCAGCTCCTGTGGCTGCCAGTCCCCACAACATGCTGAGATGTGCCTTCATACCCCTGGCTCAAACTTCGGAGAGGAGATGGGGGAAACCCAGTCTGAATACTCTGACTCCAGCTGCGGTGAGTCTTGCATCCCTGATCACCTTTTTTAACCAGCAAGCAAGGGGGCTGTGCAGTCTGGGGACCTGTCTCGCCATGCCCTGTGTCCAAACGGGCAGTCAGAGCTGTCCCTGATGCTGGTAGATCCCAAGGTGCTTTACAGCCCCGTCTTAACTGGCTGGCCAGCTGGGTGCATGCGTGTAAGGGACACATGCACATGGGAATTGCTTCCTTCCTCCCCTTCCCCAGCACTTGTGCAGGGAGTTAGTCACCTGCTGCAGACATGCCAGCAGAGGACAGGAAACAACGTGCACCCCACCCCACCAGAACCACAGAAGAACAAGCTTGGCAGATGTAATGACCCTAATGGGCATTAGGCAAGATGGTGTGTCTCACGCGTCCGTCACGACATCTTTGTTATCAGGGCACTCGATGCGCACATCTGGAGAAATGCAGATAATGAGGCTTGCAATCTTGTTGCAAAACTCCACAAGCCCAGAGACTAGTATCTCTGCAGCCATCTGCCTCTGCCTGTAGCTCAGGGAGGCGGAATTCAGAACTGTCACCTGTGGTGTGGGCGGAGACCCACAGAGGCAACTGTGCTGTGGTGGCGGTCAAAGCTATGTACAGCATGTAAGAGTTAGGCACTCTCACCTTGCTCTTCAGATGATGATGGTCTTCCCGTGCTCAAGAAGCACATCTATACCTGTAAAGGTTTAAGACCTTTACAGGTACAGGTGCTGCAGTTGCTCCAGAGCTGACCATCCATCCTCCGGAGGATGTCTAATAACTTGGGTGCCTTTGCGGACCTCTCTGAAAGATGTCCAGGGAAGATGCTAGTTTCATGGAAGCAGCTTATGTAGCACTGAAGGACGTATGGCTTGTGATGACTTTGCTCTCTCAAACCATGCATGTTGTTGCTGTGTGCACACGATGGTCAGGGTGCAATGGTGTGGTGCAAGCACCACTGACTATAAACATCTGCACTCAGCTTCTTGTCCCAGTGCTTGCTCTGGCTGCCCTTCTCCACCATCCCAAACCCACCCCGTGACCCATCGAGGAGCTGGCCCGAACATTGCTCATCTCATTACCCTCCTCTCTGCCCTCCCAGAGAACGGAGCCTTCTTCTGCAACGAGTGCGACTGCCGGTTCTCTGAGGAGGCCTCTCTCAAGAGACACTCTCTCCAAGTCCACAGTGACAAGCCCTACAAGTGTGACCGCTGCCAGGCCTCCTTCCGCTACAAGGGGAACCTTGCCAGCCACAAAACCGTCCACACAGGTACAGTGTCAGCCACAGGGACAACGTACTGGGGAGGTGGCAGGTTGCCAGACATGCTAGGTTTGTCCCAGACATGGTGTCCCTGGCTCCATGTCACCTGCTGTCTCTGATGTGAAGAGCAAGGTGGCCCTGCGTGGCTTATTGATAGTTCTAGGGAGACACATGCCATGGAGTCTGGCACCTGGAGGGACTTAGTTTTGGGGAGCACCATGGATCATGGGGTCTGAGCATGCTTGTACTTAATTCCTCACCCTTTATCTTGGGCTCTGCAGGAGAAAACAGTGCTGCCAGGGAGCCCTTGGGCAGAGCACTGACCTTGGGAATGGGGGAGATGCTGCCTGGCCTCAAGCTCCTTTGCTGTAAAGCACTGGGAACCACTGTTTTTAAAGGTGGTATGCAAAATGCATGGCAAGGAGCAGATGTGTGGCCTCCAGTTTGCTTTGTGGTAGACATAAAAAAGAAAAAGAAAATTTAAGGACAAGTCTGGAATTTTTTTCCTCCTACATCGCAGAAATCCAGATCATATCTAGCCTGGCAGAAACTTTGCTGATGGGAAAATCTGTGAATGGATGGACTCTGTGAATCAGCGTGATGAAAGCTGAGAAAGGAAGGGGATATTAGTCATTCACTGATAAATCTAGGGAATTTTTTTTTCATGCTTTTATTAATGCTCAGCGTGTCAACAGCCAGTTCACTAGCTGGGGAAGGGAAGTCTGTGCTGACAACTCAGTGCAACTGAATTAGACACAAATTCCTGCAGTCTCAGCTGAGCTCTGGGAGGGCTGTGCAGGTGGATGAGATGACACAAATGCCAGGACGGGGTTCAAGGGTGTGTGAGTTCAAAGCCTGGAAACAACAGAAAAAGGCAGGAAGGGATAGGCATTGGCTGTTTCCCGCTCCACATTGAGCCCACCTTCAGCCTTCTTAAAGAAATTAGTCAAAACCTTTTTGCAGCTGCCCCCATCACATGGGATCACCAGCAGTGACTGTAACTGAGCAGTGGCTTGGCGGCCTCGGTTTTCCGCTCTGTCACCTCTTTTCGCTCCTCCAAAGAGGTGGCGAATGGCCGATGTGGGATGTACTGGGGACCACAAGGGGCCTAAAGGGAGTGAGGTAGACCTGCGTGGCTTATTGATGATTCTAGGGAGACACAGGCCCCAGCTGCTTTTCCAGAGCCATCTCCAAAAGGGACAGGAGTCAGGCCTTGTGCTTCATGCCATGGAGTCTGGCATCTGGGGGGATTTAGCTTTGTGGAGCACCATGGATCATGGGGGCTGAGCATGCCTGTACTTAATCCCTCACCCTTTCTGTTGGGCTCTGCAGGAGAAAAGCCGTACCGCTGCAACATCTGCGGGGCACAGTTCAACCGGCCGGCCAACCTGAAAACCCACACACGCATCCACTCCGGAGAGAAACCCTACAAGTGCGAGACCTGTGGGGCCAGATTTGTTCAGGTGCATGTGGCCTCTGGGACCTGCACTGTTTGGGGAGGTGGGACATGGCCAGACCTCCTGCCCAAGGCTGGTGATGCCTCATGGCAGGGAGGAGGTTGATGAGCAATGCTCGCTGCCTTGGGCACGCTTCCTGTGGTGCTGTGGGATAATAAGGGGCCTTAAGGTTCATGTGGGTTAGTTTGGCTTGGTAGGAAGCCTGATTGCTGTTCTTAGCTCCTCTCCTGCATTTGCTGTTAAAGATTGGGGATACCAGGACTCCTGTGTGGCCCTGACTCCTTGTTGGAACCCAGTAGACCAAAAGAAGACGTCTGGGCCTCTCTCCCATGGGGTGCTTGCTCCCACAGGGTTGCCCCTGCTCCGGGTGGGATGCCTTCATTCCTAGGGTTGTCCTCTCGTCCTCACCCGGAGCTGCTCTCTCTAGGTGGCCCACCTCCGTGCTCATGTGCTCATTCACACTGGGGAGAAGCCGTACCCCTGTGAGATCTGCGGCACCCGCTTCCGACACCTGCAGACCCTCAAAAGTCACCTTCGAATCCACACAGGAGAGAAACCCTATCATGTGAGTGACCATTTTGGGGTGTTTTTTGGTTGTGGGTGGTTGGGTTTTTTTTGGAGCTGGGGAGTGTCTTGGGTAGGATGCTGCCAAACTGGGTGGCTGGGAAGACACGAGGGCATTTGCGTGGGCTGGTTGCAACATCCCAGTGCCTTTCACCAGTTTCATGAGGCCCAACATCGAGGTCACGTCACTACTGCTCATGCCCCCTTTCCCACTCTCATGCATTAGCCAATGTCAGTGTAGTATTTTGTCATGAATGGCTGCACTGGAAACACCGACGTGCATCCTGGGCTGGGTACATCTTAGCTGCTTTTCTTCCATCCCATCTGGAAGAAGGTCACGCTTCTCCAAATAGCTGTGGTTTAAATTACAGCTGCCTGCTGCATGGCCACAGGCTGCAACAGGGTAGATTTAGGCTGGATGGTAGAAAAAAAAATTTCACAGAAGGAGCGGTCAGGCACTGGAGCAAGCTGCCCAGGGAGGTGTTTGAGTCACCTTCCCTGGAGGTGTTTAAAGGTCATTTAGATGTGGTGTTGGGGGATGTGGTTTAGGTGTGGACTCTGTAGAGTAGGGTTATACGTTGGACTTGATGATCCCAAGGGTCTTTTCCAACCTGAATGTTTCTGTGATTCTATGACTGGGGAAGGGAGCAGCCAGCCTGGCCTGGGGTGCTCTGTGCCAGTGGTACCCTGCTGAGCCAGAAGTGCCTTGCCTTGCTTGCAGCCCTGAGGGCTCCCAGCTCTTTGCTGAGGCTTTCCTCACTTTCCACATCTGCTAGAGAGAGAATCAGAGCAGGCGTTATCTCCAAACGTCCCTCTGGAGCCATCCAGCTTGGGAGGAGTTAAAAGCAGCTTCCGAAATAGTCCTGTAGCTGGTATGAGCATCCACATAAGGAGCCAGGGTCTTCTCCCAAGAGGCTTTCACCTTTGTGCATCCCATAAACCAAAACGTGCTGCTGAAAGCCTGCCGTGGGGTGCCCCAGGTGCTGCTTCTCCCAGCCACGTCCCCGCTTTTCCCTCATCTCCCAGTAAAACGGGCTCAGCGTCCTGGGGTGCCTGGCAGAGGACAAACCTTTGCTGCAGAGGGTGAACCTTTGCTGCAGAGGATCCCCACCCTGAAGGGAAGGGACAGGACATTTTCCCTGCTGTTTGTCACGTTTAACACCCTTTGCCTTTGCCTCTTGCCCGGCAGTGTGAGAAGTGCAACCTGCATTTCCGCCACAAAAGCCAGCTGCGGCTTCACCTGCGGCAGAAGCACGGGGCCATCACCAACACCAAGGTGCAGTACCGCATCTCCTCGGGCAGCGAGGTGCCTCCGGAACTCCCCAAGGCCTGCTGAAGGCAGAGGATTTCCCAGGAGGAGGTCATCTTGGTGCGGGGAGAAGCTGTCCAAAGGTTACTTGCAACACTTTAAAATAAAAAGGTTAAAAAAAAAAATCTTAAAAAAAAAAGAAACAAAAAACCATAATTCATCACATGATGGAGTGCCTCTAAACCCATAGTGCAGATAGGTGGAAAAACATTAGAAATTTAAAAAAAAGTAATTACAAATACACGGGTTTTATTTTTCCCAGTTATGTGAAACGAAAAGAAAAAATAAAATTATTCAGATCTTACTGTATATAAAACATAAAAGATAAAAAATAGTCATTTTAAATGTCTGTGCAGTGGAGTGTTGATAAACTCTGGAGTCTAACCTTCACAGCCTTTGCCGTTTGAAGATGAGGAATGTAATGTTGATTTATGGGAACAGATTTTTTCTTTTGTATGCAAAATGTGTGTTCTTTTAAAGAGAAAGTATGCTATTAAAGAGAGGGCTTTAACTTTTTTAACCAAAGGTGAAGGAATCTATGGCAGAGTTGTAAATATATATAGATATAAA
>NW_009722667.1:0-18445 GCF_000703405.1 Apaloderma vittatum
AGGACTGGGTTTTAGCTAAAACCCAGGACACAACTCCAGGTAGGTTTTGCCTTTCCTAAGCTGATCCCTACATGTGCAAACAGCGTCTTTAAATTCCTTCTGATTATGCTTTTACTTCCTCTGCACTTCTGTTTTCTGTTTCAGCTGAGTTAGCTCTCTGTGTGTCCACGCAGACCTCTGATCATGTTTGCTTGAATTCCTGCATGTGGGACCGTGCAGTCCTGGAGCTCGGAGGAGGTAATATTTGAAAATCAACCATGTCTGTTACACTTCCTTTCATTCAAGGACCATGTCCTTTTTAGTAGGTCCTTGTAAAGACCAAAGTCTGCTCTCTTGAAGCCCAGGTTTGCAATATTGCTTTTTGTCTGTTTCATCCTCTTAGGACCTTGAATTGTATAATCTCATGGTTACTACAACCAAAGATGTCCCTAATCTTCATTTCCCTAATTAATTTTTCCTTCTTCATAAAAATAAAGTGAAAAAGAGCAGCTGCCCTGTTGGCTTCTCAATCACCTGTGTTAGAAAGTTATCATCAATAAAATTTCTTTATTTGAGAGATGTATTTTTACTTATGATTTCAAAGAGACACATTCTAAAATATAGAATATTTTAACAACAGAATCCATGGATAGTTGAAAATAATAACTTGAAAAACTCCAGATCGTTTAGGAATATAACTTCCTAGAAACTGAAGGTGGAGTTTTATGATACATAATGTGATCTAAACTGTAAATTCCATAATCTATACTTTGGGACTATTGCCACCTGACATTCTGACCCACTTGTGCTAAAAGAAATAGGTGCACATTCATTGATAATGCAGTTCAAGGGTCAGAACTAAGAAGATAAAAATTCACAAAAGATAGAAGAAAACTTCAAGAACTGGACAAAAATCTACATTTATTTATTTATTTATTATATTTAGTTTGCTTTTAAATTAGCTCTCTAAACTGGCTTAGTGTGCGAAAGCATGAAAGCCAGTTACTACTCCTGGCACACACGACTGAGGATGGAGGGACAGGTAGAAAAGGTAATCTGAAATTACACTGTTTTAAGCTGGCATGAAGCTGAGCTCTAGGAAAGTATATAGGGATTTCAGCTTAGCTAAATGGAAGTTAATAACAGATATGATTGCTCCCTGTAAATACAAGGAGGAAATATTAAGATAAAAGCAATAATTTAAAATATAATAGGCATAAATGGATATAAACTATTCATTTGTAAATTTTGAGTTGACTTCAGATGGGGATTTTATGGTATAGTTGCTTACAAAAGCAGAGGATTAAGTTCAGCTGATGGACAATATTGCTTTAAGGCTTCTGTTCCTTGGAAAATAGACATGGAAGAAAGCCATAAGAAAGTGAAGAGATTAGGAAAGGCACTGGCTGAAAGTAGAGACTGACTCTGTATACAACATACACATATACATAACATATATATACACTTTAGAACCGCAAAAGGGACTTCAGTTACCTAAAATCATCTGGGAAGATTTGAAGTTAAGAGTAATCCAGACATGAAAGAAGACTAATGTAGAGGGTTGCTGTGAAGTATCAACATGTTTTTCTGTTCCCTGAGATATCTGTGATACTGAATTTTGAGTTATACATGAAGCATTAGAAAAGCCTAGGACACAAAATGGATCTGTTTCTGAAGGTTAGCATATGTAAAATCACAGAATGATAGAAGAGCTTGGGTTAGAAGGGACCTTTAAAGGTCCTTTTGTCAAATCCCAAGCAATGAGCAGGGACATCTTTAACTAGAGCTACTTGCTGAGAGCCTCATCCAGCCTGACCTTGAAAACTTCCAGTGAAGGGGCATTGACAACTTCTTTGGGAAATCTGTTCCAGTGTTTCGCCACCATTATCATAACAGTCTGGTTCATTATATCTCATCTCAGTTTACCCTGGTTTAGCTTAAAACCATTGCCCCTTATGTGATCACAACAAGGCCTACCAAAAAGTATGTCCCCATTTTTCTTTTAAGCCCCTTTAAGTATTGAAAATCAATCTTGCTTGAGCCTTCTCTTCTCCAGGCTGAACAACCTCAATTCTTTCTGATTGTTTCTACCCATGTGCATGACCTTGAACTTGGCCCTGTTGAACCTCACGAGGTTCACATGGGCCCACTTCCAAGCTTCTCAAGGTCCCTCTGGATGGCATCCCATCCCTCACATGTGTCAACTCAGCTTGGTGTCATCTGCAAACTTGCACTCAATCCCACTGTCTATTTTGCTGATTAAGATATTAAGCAGCGCTTGTATGGACCCCTGAGTAACACCACTTGTGACTCATCTGGACATTGAACTGTTGACTGGATGCAACTATCTAGCCAATTCTTCATCCACCAAACAATCTACCCATCAAATCCATGTCTCACCAAGTTAGAAAGAAGGGTGTTGTGGGGGACCATATAAAAGACCTTACAAAATCCCAGATAGGTGGCATCCATTGATCTTTCCTTGTCCACTGATCTAGTCATCCCAGCATAGAAAGAGACTAGTTGATCAAGCACGACTTACTCTTGTTAAAGCCATGCTGGCCTTCTCGAATCACCTCCCTGTCCTCCATGCATCTTAGTATAGCTCCAGTGATATTCCCAGGCACAGGAGTGAGGCTGACAGGTTGATAGTTCTCAGTGTCATCCTTTCTACCTTTTTAAAAATGGGTGCAATATTTCCTTTTTTTTTCTAGTCACCAGGGACTTCACCTGACTGCCATGACTTTTGAAATATGATGGAAGTGGCCTGGCAAGTACCCCAGCCAATTCCCTCAGGACTCTAGGATGCATCTCATTAGGTCCCATAGATTTTCATATGTACAGGTCCTTCAGGTGGTCATGAACCAGATCTTCTCTTACAGTAGAAGAGACTTTGCTCCCCTAGTCCCTCTCTCTGAGTCCATCCCCTTGAGAGGTATGGGAAGATATATTGCCAGTGTAGTCTGAGGCAAAGAAGTTGTAGAGTGCCTCAGCCTTCAGTTTGGCTGTCTTACCAGAGCTGGTACACTTTCTTTGACCTTCCTTTTCTGTTTGACATACCTGTAGAAGCCCTTTTTATTACTATTTGCAAAATTTGCCAAGATCAGCTTCAGATGTGCTTTGGCCTTCCTGATCTCATCCCCGCACAACTGGGCTCTGTCCCTATGCTTTTCCCAGGGTACCTGTCCCAGCTTCCACTGCCTGTGCATTTCCATTACCTTTAGCTTAACCGGGAAGTCTAAACTTAGCTGTGCCAGTCCCTTCCCTTTCTCGCTTGATTTCTTCCACCTCAAGACCAAGAACTCTTGTGCTCTATGGAAAGCATCTTTAAAGATCTGCCATCTCTGTTCTGCTGCCTTGTCCCTGAAGGCAGTTTCCCAGGGGGTCCTATTGACTAACTCTTTCATGAATTCTGGAATTCACAACCAAATTTAGGAAATCTATTCTTAACATGTCTTACTACTTCTTGGAGTGTGTTTCTCTTAATTACTGCTTTCTTCTTCTTCTTTTTTTTCCCTTATTCTATTAGCACAGATATTTACAGTGATTGCAAATGATAACAACCTGTGCATGATTCCTTTGGATATCAGCATGACTCTACATAAAAGATTATTTTTATTTTGTGTACTTTTTCCATAAGTATAAAATTACTCCCAAGAAAATAATTTAAAAACATTATCAAGGTTGTAACCTCAAATGCTCAGAAGTAAGAATACTACATTAATACTGCCTGTGGATATTTAATTCAATCCCCCTCTGTGTAAAGGTGGTGAAGTGTAACATGAATACTACAGAAACAGTTTATCTGTGTAATAAATTGGTAGGCACCTACATTAAGTCAGAGTTCAGACAGATGGATGCTATTAAAGTCTGGCCTGCTCCCAAGCTGAGAAAGGCACAACCCTTTACAGGAACGATTTCTCTTTCAGTTTAACTCTGTATCTGTACACATGACCAAACCATGTAGGAAGGCAAGTCTAAAAAAAATAAAATTGTACTAAGCATTTAAAGACCATTAGTAGACTAAGTAAAACATGCAGCAGATGCAGATTTTGACAACTTCTTTGAGTTTTCCAGGAATGCTGTTTTAATGTAGAAAGGGACTAAGTAAACAAGAGAATCTCACACACACTTAATTATTATTGAAAAATAGTATCTTGTATTTGTGTTGATATTAAAGAAATAATAAGAGTATGTAAATGAAGAAACTGTATCACAATCTCCATGCATTAACAAAAAAAATCCACAAAAAAACCCACAAAAACAAAGAAGAAATTGTTCAGATAATTGTGTTTCCAACATTTGTGAACATGAGAAATTCAGTTTCTGGATAAATATGCAAATGTGTTTGTAATAGATGATTTAGGGGGCCAGTTAGCTCACTCGGTTAGAGAGTGATGCTGATAACCCCAAGGTCGCGGGTTCGATTCCCGTTCGGTCCCCATGTGTTGCCTGATCTAGTTGAGAGGTGTCCTTGCCCATGACAGGGAGGTTGGATCAAATGATCTCTAAGGTCCCTTCCAGCCCAGGCCATTCTATGATTCTAAAAATTATATTTACACCTCCAGGTACATTTGATGTCTATGTCATAAATATATATAAATGTATGTATATTCAGTTGCTTTTACATCGCTCAGTTATAGAATAATTTAGGCTGAAAGGAACCTCCGCAGATCATTTAGTCCAAACCCCTGCTCAGAGCAGATATACTTAGGTCAGGTTGCTCAAGACCACATCCACTCTAGTCTTGAAGACTTCCAAAGATGGAGATTCCACAACCTCTTTAAGCAACGTTTTTCAGTATATCACCACTCTCCTGGTAGATAGATAGTGTACAATCAGAGCTTCCCAAGTTCCACCTTGTGTCTGTTCCCTCTTGTCCTGTCACTGTGTACCTCCAAGAAGAATTCAGATCTGTCTTCTTTATCTTCTGTGACCAGCTAGCTGCAGAGAGCTATAAGGTCTCCCCAGAGCCTTCTCATCTTTTGGATGACCAGACCCAGTTCCTTTGGCTTCTACAAAATCACAAAAACACAGAATTGTTGAGGCTGGAAAAGACCTCTGAGATCAAGTCCAGCCTATGACCCAACACCACCACATCGGCTACAACATGGCACAAAGTGCCACATCCAGCCTTTCCTTAAATATCACCAGGGACGGTGACTCCACCACTTCCCTGGGCAGTGCATCCCAGTGCCTGAGCACCCTCTCCGTGAGGAAGGGCTTCCTGAGATCCAACCTAAACCGCCCCTGACACAGTTTCAGGCTGTGCCCTCTCATCCTGTCACTAATTGTCCAGGAGAAAAGCCTGACTCCCACCTGACTACAACTTCCCTTCAGGTAGTTGTAGAGAGCGATAAGGTCCCCTCTGAGTCTCCTCTTCTCCAGGCTAAACACCCCCAGCTCCCTCAGCCTCTCCTCATATGTCTTTCCCTCTAGTCCCTTCACCAGCCTGTACATCAGCTCCCTGATCACCTTGGTGGCACTTTGCTGACCTCCTTTCAGTACATTAAAATCTTTATTCTACTGGATAAAAGCTGCGAGTATACAACTGTGATCTTTAAATTAATTTTTAGTTTTAGAAGAAGTATGTTCCCCTCTGCCTCCTGACCAAAATGAGAGAATGAATTTGTGGACAGTTTTTATTTGTTCGAGGAAATGGATGGTCAAACTATACAGTCAACTTATTGGTCATAAAGGAGTGTAAAAGCACCCAGAAGTGTCCTAAACAAGAAGACTGTGTGTGCTGGGAACACTGACAGCAAATCAGAAAACAACATTGTTATTTAAACAGATGTCTCACCAAGGAAATATTTTCTACCTAAACCTGAGATTAAGAAAAGTAAAGAATTGTGTGGCAGGGAAGGGAGGGAGGGTCGAGAATCCAGGGTACTGGAGAGACCCTGGAGGACCTATGAGCCTGCAGCAGAATATGGGACCGTCTAATCAACATGCAGCAAATCTGAGGGAAGCAGAGAGAAGTTCAGGGCCCCCTCACCGTTGCATCTGCCCTGCTAGCGTCCTGTCTCTCCTCCTGGACTACTTCATCTCTCCCATAGTGCAGGGAATTAATGTTAGCTACTGCTACACTGACCCAACCAACTTTTCAATTGTGCCATCTCTCTCACTGAATCACTAAGTAATTAAATTTGTAATATTGCATGTACCTGTGGTTAAAATGTTCAAGTGTCCAAATCCATTTAATCTTCATGTGTTCATTTGATCTTGAACTGTGACACTGTTGATGTAAGAAAATCTGTAGGTTAATTCTTCAAGGTAAATGGAGTTTTTATTGTCTTTTTTTTAATGATAAACCTTCTATGAATAGAACTAATGTGAAAGAATGAGAAATTATCAGCTCTGAGGTTTCCTATTATAGGCTGAACACAGATCCAAAACATACTGAAGACTATCTTACTACAGAGAATGTCATACTCCAGAAGGGTATTTCACTTCATTCTGAAGGACTATTAGTAGGAAGTAATCAATATAACTCCCTGAACCCTCATTCTAGAGAAGATTTTAATGCGTTAATTTGAAACAATTCTCTTTTTAGATAGCCTTTAGAAGTAAAGTAATAGCAAAGGTTAGACTGCTCCAGCGGGGAGCAAGGACTCTTCTGAACTGACAGAATCACAGAATGGCTGGTGTTGGAAGGTTCAATGAAGCAAGATTTTTAAGGCTAGATTTCTAAGGAAAGAAGGAAGATCCTCAAGTTGCCAGGCTTATAAGGAATAAAACCTATAATACATATCAAATATCTAAAATAGATTTCATGAAAATATAAAGCATTCAGCAGACATAACCCATATTAATTTTTTAATTTAAATTAAATAATTCTTTATTTCTGATGTTAATCATATCCAGCAATAAAATAGAATAGAAATGTAATCCATTTTTATTCATTTTATAACTAAAGAAGTTGCATCTTTGAAAGAATGTCTTTGTTATTCATGAGTTTTACCAATTGTTTATCATTACTTCCAATAACACACTGAATTTTTCTAAACATTTCCAAACTGCACATAAGCAGGTAAAATATATTTAAAATATCAGTGTTGTTATATTAAAATTGGAGAACTTTTGCTTTCATATAAAGCAAGGTATTTGAGGGCAAGTAAATGAGGTCTTAATGTAAAAGAAAATTCACCACTGTGAACATCTACTTTAATCTGATTTTGAATGCTGAATTTTTTACTTGCAAACCAAAAGTCAAGAGTACTTGCATTTGGGGATTTAGGTGATCTTTCACCATGAATGGTTGTATATAATGAAAATAAAACCAAATAATTTTGCAATGACACCTAAGAAAGCTTCATTTTTGCATTTCAAAGTTCTGTGAGCTATGGTGAAAGATCAAACTTGGTGTGGAAGGTTTTCTTTATTTTCTTAAAATTACTTACAAAATGATGGTATGGAAAAAATCATGACTGAACAGTCTAGACTGAAGTTGATCTTATTACAAAGAAGTTCTATGTTCAGAAAAATACAATTAAAAATAAGAGCAATATATTTTCAGAGGTGGATATCTTATTGACTTATATTTTTACAGGGCTGAGGTGTTCTATCTGTCAGGGACTTCACTGTTTTTAATATTAGGATCTTTTCTTCTCTCTTTCCACTTTTTTAATATAAATATTTTATTAGTTTTATTCTAGCTTGTAATGAAGTTTTCAGCAATAATATTAAGACAGCTGAAACATTAGTAAGAATAAAAGCTCCAGGAGGATTTGAATACAATAACATTTAATTTACTAATAGAAATTTGAAACTATTGCCTTATTCATCTGTCATAATATAGAATGATTTTTACAAGATAGATAGTGCAGAGAGCTGGGTCGCTACACTGAGCTATGAGAGCTGAGAAGGAGATCCCCATGAAGTCAGAATAAATAACCTGCTTCTTTAATATGTCTACTATTCAGCTTTTTCTGTTTCCATCTGTGTGCCCTCAATACTATAGGTCTGATCACTGAAGACTTTACATCTGATTCTTTTTTTGCTTTTCTGTGGTGTAAGATGAAGAGTAAATCTTTTAAATTTTCTCCTATTTTGTCTAAAACTGTCCAAAAATAGGGCAAAAAATCTTACTCACTTTAGTAAAGATCCTTAGGAATCTTATGGCTATTAATTTCAAAATTTGCTATATATCATTCATAAGGAACATACTCAAACCAAACTAAATGAAACTGCACTCAAAATCCTTAATATCACAGGTTGCCAAAATTCCCTCTTCATATCGAAGTCAATGTATATTTCCTGAATATAAATTATCTAAATGTGAAATTCATTTTTTAAACTCTTGCATAAACTGAAAAAACAAATGTCGATAGATTTGTCAGACCTATACCTCTTGACTTTTACATATATTAGGCTAAGTATTGAATACCAATACAATAGATCAGGTGATATTAAGCATCACCAGTAGTCTAGATTACTCATCAAACTTATTTCTTTCTTTTTTGTGTGTTATTAGTACCTTTAGTCTTAAAAACCATCAAATGGATTGATAATTATGTGATTTTGAATTTAATAAAGTGGGGGAAGAAATAATTTTCTAACATTAGATTAAGTGTTCTGCTCTAGTGACTGTTAGTTAATTCATGGGAATCTTTCAGAGGACTTCAAGTGTTAGGCTTTCTGGATTTTGTTTGTGGTGTTTTTTATTTTTCTTCTGAGCCACTGGGACACTACAGGTTCATGAACATTGCAGATGTTTTCTCTGGTCACTTAACAGAGGTAGCAAGCACCTCAAGGAAAGCAGGTCTCCATCAATTAATCTTACTTGAGAAGACAAATTGCATCACTCCGAATGTACTCGTCTTCCTTCTTCTTCCCTAGTTTTCGTTGTTAAACATGACATCATATGATCAGGGATATCCCTTCAATCAGCTGGACACAGCTGTCCCAGATGTGTCCCTTCCCAACTTCTTGTACAACCCGAGTGTACTCACTAGTGGAGTGGTGTGAGAAGCAAAAAAGGTCTCAATGCCATGAAAGCACTAAACAAATTAAAAGGAACAGAAGAAAAAAAGATTATTCTTTCCTGGCCTTAAGTAAGTCACTCTAAAATTAACAGAGGACTTAGTGCCATCTGTGCCCTTATTTTAAATCTTCTGGAAACAGTGTAATTCATTGCATCAATCAAAGAGCAATTAAGTACCAGCTTTAATTATCCAGGAGGAAGTGCTGGTTCTGTACAGATCAAAACTTCTTGCTTCTTGAGTCTATTTTTAAAGTAAACTAAGATTTTATGATATATGGATGTCAGATTGTCTTTAAGAGTGTAAATGAAAAAATTTTAAAATTGTAACATTTGTCCAGTTATAAATCAAAACAAAAAAGAAAATATTATTTCCATCTACTGAATGAAAAGCATTCATTTTTTCCTAACTAGATAATGTGGGCCAAATTTAGAAAAATCATTGGCAGCTAAAAGTGTAATTGGCTATTTCTGAGGTACATAATTAAAACATGGCAATCCAAACATCACACCCCAGTAGCTGCCTAGATAGACTTTATTTCATCTGAAAGCCGCCTGAATACTCCCAAGAGTTTAAACTGTTATCAAAACACACAGAACACACAGAAACACTACAGCTTCACCAATTGGAATTATAGTTGCTTCCTTTTTGTACAAAAAATAGAAATATGCTAGTGTTTATACAGCACTAGTACTAAAACCACTTACACCAAGAAATAAGAAGTCTCTTTAACAAATCCCCTTGGGCTTAAGCAGTGAAAAAACATGTTTTCCCTGCAGCATGTGCAGCGAATCAGCTAGAGTGCAAGGTACATTACTGAGAGCTGCAGTGACAAAAGCAAGGAAATTATTTAATGGGACTTCTGCTCAAGCCAAACCACTCCCAAGCTAGGGGGTTAAGTGATTAAACTTTGATGTCTACTTTTATTTGAATCATCAAATGCCTGGAACAGTTCCACTGTCCTGGCAGACCAGACATACAATCTTGAGGAGACCTGCATCATTCTCATGCAGCATCTGGTGTCTGGGAAGGATGATGTCTCAGATGGCAATTGCAAAAGTCCTATGTTACCAGTTCAGACTTTTTTTTTTTTTTTTTTGCCAGAATTCAGTTACCTATGTAGAAACGATATGTGATGTTTTTAGACACTAGCATTTTTGGTCTTTGGACTCTGCAAGTCTTTATGTGAACTGAAATAAGCATTTGCCAACTGTATGTGTTTCTATTTCCTATAGTTAATGGCATGTTATAAAGAGTGCATTATTAATGTTTATTATTCATGAATAATAAATGCTACATTATTTCAAACCTAAATCAGCATTGTTGCATTATTAAAAGGGCATCAAAAAGGCATATTAAGAAAGATATTCTGTGAAAACTGATCAGCTTTTAACACGATGCTTTTAAATGTACTTTTAGGTATGCAGTGTATTTTTTATAAAGCCTCTTATACAAAGGGTTACAGCCAAATGGAGCTGTAAAACACAGGGAAAAAAATGAAAAAAAGTATAAAATGTATTGAATCAAGTCCTGCAGTTCAGATTATGAAATCTACATTTCTATATTTCAGATGAATCATATGTGAGATGAAAGTCACTTGAATGCAGTTTTGAACTCCACAGAGACAAAATGTAACAGTGTAACAAAATGTAAGAAAATGTAACAGTACCTAACGACAAATACTGACAGAACCCCAGTATTACTATATTGCTTAGGTTTTTAGATATCCTCTGACAGTACAGATTAATAATAGTTGATTGTAGAAAGTTGATGCATTTCAATACACAAAATACTAAAGATAAAGAGCTATTCTACGTTAGTTTCTTTCCTTGGCAGTAACTCTGCCACTGTCTTCACTAATACAGTGCTTCAAAAGGTCTCATTTTCTTTCTATCAACAGAAAATATTTTTCTGTGAATAATATCCATAAGTTTCATTTAAAAATAAATTAAACCTTCTACCATTTTAGCCCTGATACATAAAAATAAATAAATCAGAATTTCTTGAAGCACTGCAGAGATCAGTAGTAGTCTTTCTTTTGTTTTTCCTTTTTTTAGAGCTGTGTCTTTAGTTGAATTCATAGGATTCAAATAACTGATTTAGAAAACTATCTCTATATATGAATTGCAGGATTTCTTTGCAACCCTAACATGTCTGTTAAATGGGTGTATTTTCCTGGTTTCAGTTGGGAATATAATCCCATGCATTGTCACCCACTACTGTATCACATCAGGAGCTATGGACGGAAATGCATTTACATGACTACATACCAATGGTATCTAAAAATAATCATGTTGAACACATTGTTACGTCAGATTTAGGTTAGTGGTGGATGCTTAAATATTTACTGCATCATAATTATCACTGATTGGTCAGTCTGAAATTTTTACAGGATGATTACAGGTTTACCTCAGCAGAAAATGAGACATAGGTTAATATTTCTTCGGTATTAAGTCAAATCAGTTGTTTCTTATGAAGGCACTGAAGATCTGTTGAGGAACTTTCCTCGTTTAACTTTTAATTTTGTATTATAAGATAACATATAGATGGTATTATATCTTTGACTTGCAAACTAATGCTGTTTGCTATATTTGTACAGAGCTAGTTTTGCTCTCTGTCATGCTTCCACGTGACTTTCATGTCTGTCTGAAATGTAAATACAGATGCTGATGAGATGCTAGGAATCATCTCATCAAGCTGTAGGTGTCTGCTGCCTACATAACTACAGGTGATTCTGTCATCTAGATGCTACAAAATCAGTGGAGAGAATCAAATACTTTTATGGTACAATTCTTCTGACTTATTTTGTATGTTTATTGTAGAATGAGATGAATGCCTTCCTAGAAATGATTATTTCTCTCTTCTGATTACTGAGAAAGGTGAAATGACTGTCTCAGAAACTTTCTGCAATAGTTATCTTGCATGATGTCATGTGAATTTTTCCTGCTGTGCAGAATGTCAGATGAGGATCTTTCATTTCAGCCTGACTATAAGAGCTGCTGTCAAGTGTCCTGCATATACCAATAGGCCTTAAGTGCCCAGGTCAGCCTCCTGTGGTGCCACCTGCTAGGAGCAGTGCTTGAGCTTGAGCAATTATTATGAGGCAGAATTTGTGAGAAGTGTCAGTGTGAAAATAATGATTATTCATCAGTTCTAACTGCTGCATACCAGAGCTGTGTTTGGGTGCAAATCCAGGGTGCTTCAATCATCTCTACAGGGAAGCCAGAAACTCCCTGGCTGCTCCTCTACATATATAAGATGATAAAGATCTGGTATGAGACAATGGATGGGCTTGAATGTAAGTGCTTGCCTGAACTCCTAGTGACAGTCATGACTAATTACTTGAATGATTGTTACAGGAGCTCTCCAGGTGGGAATTTCTTTACTATCCTGAAGACTCCCTTCAGGAAAATCTTGCTGTGCTTAGGGCATATTGAATATTTAAGGTTTGGCCCTTTCAGAAACTCATCTTGGCTGTTTCTGCTGAACGGGTTTAATTGTTACATAAATAAGATATTTGTAAATAGCCAGTGGAAACTGTTGCTGCAGGTAGAGAAAAGGATATGTAAAACTGTTCTGCTTATGCAGTTAAGATGTTTGAGAGATGTTTTTTATGCAATTGAAGACATCATGAGACAGGGACTGGCTGCTTGACTGGGAAATGTGATTCCCCAAATGAGCACTGTCTAATGATTTAAGTGATTTAAGTTTGGGTGTGGGTTTTGTTGTTGTTGTTTTATTGTTTTTCTAACAAACCTTCCATCCATTAATTTCTATATGATATTTCTCCTCAGTTCTGCCCTTTGCTGATCCTGATTGCATGTGCTTCCTAGATTGACGCTGGCCCTGTCATATCAATTCACTTTTGGCTGGTAATTACTGGACTCTTTTCTGAATAGAGTTACCTGTTTTTTTCTCCTCGTTTGGGTACAGTGGGACTGTGCTTTTCCTGGTGAGGACACAGTCCATTCCTGTTCTGTTTTCACTTTTCATTCCTGGCTCAACTTCCTTTGCAGAGCAGGTCTAGTCTTACTGCCTTCCTGGCAGCTTTAATGGTAAACAGCGTAGAAAATCATCTACTGTATGCTTCCTATTTGATAGATTCATGACTAAATTCTCTTGCTGCTGGGCAGAATTTCCTTTAATAAGAGTCTGCAAACTTCCAAAAAGTTAGTTTTTCAAGATTTAGTGGGGATTACTGATGTACGTCTAACTGAAAACATTGTTTACCATCTGATGCTAGACAGTTACTTGTAATAAGTCATTACTAGGTTTCCAAGAACAATTCCATGCAACATGATATGACTGTAGTGAAAGCCTTTAAATGATAGCCTAAAGCTTGAGAAGCAAGCTGACTCAGGTGTTTTTAACCTTGGAATGTACAAGAAATTATCTGACCATTAGACATCATGAGAAAAAGTACGGCAGAAAGCACAAAGCATAAAAGTGATTGGATGATTATCATATCCAGAACTTACGGTACCTGGAAGATGTGTAAGCTTTCAGAAACACTGAGGTAATTTATCAAATTTCAGTGTTAATCTACTACTCAAATATGTGAAATATAATTTATCAATAATTTTCTGGGTTTTTTTCTGTTTGCCAGAAGCAAACACTCAACCAGTTAGTCATTGTCCCTTCACCTCAATGAAACAAGGGGAGAGAGCTGGAAGAACAAAAGTAAGAAGACTTGTGGGTAAGAAGATTTGTGGGTTCAGACAAAGAAAAATTAATAGGTGAAGGAAAAGCAAATAAATTAAACCAAACCAAAACAATCCTCCAGAAACCCAATCATAAAGAAAAACTATGACTGAAGCAAGGGAAACTACTCCGTCTCTCACAGGCAAACTTATGCCTAGTCACTCTCCAAACATCAGCCATACTGGAAGCCAAAAAGTCCTCCTTTAGTATTTCATCTTTGGCCTCTACCTCAGCTTTTTTTGATGAGCATTATGTTATGTGATAAATATTCCTCTGGCCATTTTGGGTCAGCTCTGTTGTGAGTGGTTGTGAATCCTCCCGACTTCTTGTCCATCCCCAGCCTACTTGTTGAGCAGGAAGAGTGGGAAAAAGAATGCCTTCATGCTCCGGAAACATTGTTTGACAGTAGCCAAAAAGCTGGACTTCAGCCACAAATCCAAAACATAAACCTGTACAGGTTGCTTTCAAGAAAATTAGCTCCATCACATTCAGACTCACCCAGTAAGAAATGAAATGACAGTTCAAAAATCAACAGAGCAGCAACTCCTTCTTACATCCAGTCTACACCTGAAAATTATAAAAATTTTTATATTTTATAACTATAGTTAGAAAATTATTGAATAATAATTGAATAATTGAATGATTGAATTATTTTTTCACACAGTTTTTTTTAATGTACAAAGTATTCACTAAGAAAAATGTTATAAATTCTTGAATGGAGAGCTAAAAATCATAGAAGTCACTTAAATTGCTTAGGAGTGAGGTGCTAGGCACTGTAGATTTTCACTTATAAACTTGGAATTGGGAGCTGAACTTGTCCAAAAATATCACAAGAATAGAAGAAATTATGGATTTATATTTCAATATACTGCTGGTAGTTATCAAATTGGATACTTCTGAGTAGGAAGCAGGTGCTCAGAACAGAACCTATGCGTGGGACAGAACTCTAGAAATGATTGACCTTGAGTTAACAGTATGTCCTTACTACAAAGAAGGCTAACAGCACACAGCAAAACTGTAATTAGAAGCCTGAAGGCTTGCATTTTGGAACAATTTTTACTGTTTGCAGCTTCCTAATCCCATATTATAGAAAGGATGGAGCTGGACTCATCTTGAAGGGGCTCATTGGCAATGACAAGCTGGAATGTCTACAAGCTGCAACAAAGGACATTATATCTTGTTACTAGGAGCAAAAAAATCAGTATAGAATGGTGAAATATACTGATAGGCTAGATACCCTCAAACACTCACAGTCTCCTACAGTATCCCTTCTGCAAAACTACATCATAGGTAAAGTCATTCAATTAAATTAAAATACAACTTAGAATAGAAAGACTTAATGGAGTCACAAGTTTCAGAGTTTCAGATGTGAGCGTATCATAAACTCTATACTTACAAAGCAATTTGCAGCACCTGGACACCCAGTTGCTGCATTTTGCTTTCATTCTATGAACATGATTATAATTGTTTCATGATTCACTGACATTTTGTGTCTACTTTTTGCAATAATGAATGCAAAAGAAAAAGTGTGTCTACACAGACTTGTTCAAGTTAACCCAGTTTGTTCTAGCTGCAATTCTAAACAGCCATGTGTGATGTAGAGCTAGTAGGAGTCGTCCAAAACAGGGCCGGAGAATGACCTATGAATGAAGAAGCACTCACAATTAGGAATCCTGGGCTCATGTCCCACTTCTTGTTTTCAGCCTTACAGATAAAGGATGACTTAATACTAGCAGTTTATTAATGCATTTTATGATGCAGGAAGTTATGCTAATACTACATTTTCCGAGACTTAGCCTAGTCAGGTATAAGCATTCTATAAAGAGCTGGGAGAAGTCTCATGATTGCTAGCCTAGGAATGCCAGGCCCAAAGAGTCGTGCTGATGTAGATACATCCAGCTGGTGGACAGTCACAAGTAGTGTCTCCCAGGACTCAGGACTGGGGCCAATTTTGTTTAAAATCTTTTTCATTGATCTGGACAAAGGGATTGAGTGTACCCTCAGAAACTTTGTGCCTATAAAATATTTGCATTGACTACATAGACAGTAGACAATGTTAGGAACATCTGATGGTCTCCTGAAAACAATTTAGAATGCTTTTGTGAGGAATTTTGGATTCATTGAATCAGAAAACTAGACAATTCTGTGGAAAGTATAAATGCTTGTACATATTTAGTGAGAAATGAAATAGAAATGGTCTGTGGGAATATCTGACTAAGTGTATGATTCTAGGAGTCACATCTGATTATATAGTAAGCTAGGGATTTAGAATTCAGAACATTACCAAATAAATCTACTATATAGGGTTTTTTTTTAATTTTTGGGGTTTTTTATTGGTCAAAACAGTTCCAAGAATTCAGAACATTACCAAATAAGCTCTAACAAATAGATTTTTTTTTTCCTGTTGGTCAAAACAGTTCCAAAATATAGGAAATTTGGACTAGAGAGTCAACTCTTTCAAGGATCATGCAAAATAATTTCACTTTATGTCATAAAATCATAATTCGTGTTGAAAGGAACTAGGATCAGGACTACAGGAAATGGCCTCGAGTTGCACCAGCGGAGGAAAAAATTTCTTCACTGAAAGAGTGGTGAGGAATTGGAACAGGCTTCCCAGGGAAGTGGTGGAGTTGCTATCCCTAGAAGTGTTAAAAAACCACATAGATGTGACACTTTGGGGCATGGTTTAGTGGTCACGGTAGTGTTGGGTAGACAGTTGGAACAGGTGATCTTAGAAGTCTTTTCCAACCTTAATGATTCTATGATTCTATGATTCAAGATCATCTAGTTCCAACTCCACTGCCAAGGGTAGGGATACCTCCCACTAGACCACTCTGCTCAGAGACCCATCAAGCCCCCATGGCAGGGGTGTTGGAACTAGATGATCATTAAGGTCCCTTCCAACTCAAATCATTCTATGATTCTACGATGACTTTAAATATCAAGATTCTGCCTGTTGCTTACATGATGGTGTGATGATTGAAAATAATGTTCTATTGTTTTCCAAAAATAAAGGTTATTTAAAACTTTTAAGAACACTTAGTTGACAGATTTTTTTTTAGGAAGCTGAAAAAAAGTCTGTTAGAATATGGTAGTTTTTTCTTGTACAGGTAAGGATTGTTTTTTTGCAATAACTTTTTCTTATTGTTTTAACAAGCTTTTCTTCCCTGGAGTTTTTAGCTTTTCAGAACCATTCACTAATCCATGTCTAATAATATGAAACTCTTAACAAAGAAAAAAGGAACAAAATGAGAGATAGCTGAAATAAGCTTTGAAGAGCTAAGTAATTTTTAAGGTTTTTTACCTTTTTTCTGAATAAGTTGCAAACAAATGAACATAAAAGGCTGATATGCATTCAGAGTCAGAAGTCTGTATAATAAACTATAAGTTTTTTTAAAATTATTTTTGAGAAGTATATCTATGCTTTGACTTCTGGTACTCTTACATATGCAGAGATTGAAATTCACTATGAATGCTGAAATAACCAAAAATTCATAAAAAGCATTAGCCCATTATTATAGTTTCAACGCAGCTGGCAATCAAGAAACACACAGCCCTTCATTCACCCCCTCTCCCCCGTCCATTCCCAGCTTCTTGTGTACTCCCAAGATGCAGTGGCAGGGCGATATGGGAAGCTAAAAAGTCCTTGACTTAGCATAGACACTGCTCAGCAACAATTAAAACACCATTGTGTTGTTATCAACATCTCATCCTAAATCCAAAACACAGCACTGTACCAGCTACTAGGAAGAATATTAATGTTATTCCAGCCAAAACCAGGATACCCATCAAGGCTCCAAGAGGACTTTTAATAGTTTTTAGAATTAACAAATTTCCTGAAAATTGACTAATTTCACATATGTGGTTCAGGTGTACAGGCGTAGTTGTTGTGAATATGAAGTAAGAGCAAACTGAAAATTCCTCTTTAATATTTCTTTCTCTAATAATGTTTCAGTTAAAAAATTAAGTGGAGCTCTTTTCCTTAACACTGTAAGTCCGTAGGATAATTTAGCTTTAAAAGTACCTCAGGAGGTTTCTAGTCAAAATTCTTTCTCAAAGCAGGGGTATCTCTGAGATCAGACCAAGTTCCTCAGTGTTTTGTCCAGTTAGACCTTGAAAGCTGCCAGATTTTCATCACTTCTCAGGGCAACCTTCTCCACCACTTGACTGCTTTAATGGTGAAATAGACTTCTCATTCTTTGTCTATTGCCTCTCATCTTCCCATCATACATCGCTGTGAAGAGCCTGTCTCTGCCTCCTCGCAGACCGTTAGTGACAGGAAATACTAATTTTATAAATACACTATAAGAATGTTTTTGTATTGGCTCAACCTACTATTAAAATTTTAGCTATTTCTCTTCTGAAAGGTTGCAAAACAATCTCAAGATTTTACTAGCACAGGAAATACTGTTGTCCTGCCATTTGAACTCCTCTGAAAATGAAAATAGCAAATGTTTCTTTATAACTTTTCTACCATCAGTAAGCCATTTCAGACAGTGAGACAGATCATCTTGTTTAAATATGTGTCAGTATGCTGACATCTGAAAGAAAGCTCTTCCACAGGCTTTCCCTTGTTAATACAAGAGAGGTCATTATCATCCATTGCTATTTCTGTTACTAGATGAGCTTCTGTGAAGGCTCTGTGACTGCAGTGAATGTACTCTGTGAATATCAATATCCATATGAGCTTCAAGGTTTCTACCCAGAAAAATTAATGTCAGAAATGTTTTACATGTAACTCCATGTCAGCCATACTGCTTTAATGGGCTTTTTTTTTTTTT
>NW_009722668.1:0-351 GCF_000703405.1 Apaloderma vittatum
AAAAGAACCCAGAGGTTCTCTCATCAGGTGTACATACTACATACTGGACTTGCCCTTGTCCCAGTCTGCCCATTTGTGCCTCACAACACTTCACTGGTTCTGCACCTCGCAGAGCGTTCTTACATCCCATATTCTCATTAGCTTCAAACTCACAGAGTCTGGCTGTCCCCCCTGGAGGCTGTTCAGCACAGAAATTTGTGCTTAGCTGAATTTTCACCATAGCTTTGCAATTCACCTTTACAAAAATAAACTCTCCTACGTGGAACTTTTGCAATCAGCAAAGAGACCAGAACAAACAAAACAGGAGAACAGCCCTGTCAGCAATTCTCTACCATGTAAACTGCACGCTTG
>NW_009722668.1:363-727 GCF_000703405.1 Apaloderma vittatum
CCAGCCACCATCCCAACAGCGGGCCCTGTGCTGATGCTCCTCTCTCACTCAGCCGGAGCTCCCCTGTTTATCCGATCTAATGCAATAAAATGCGTAATTAATTTCTAAACGCTTCCGTTGAACGGTGCAATTTGTCAAGTCGAGTTGTTAATAGAATTAAGCTTTTTATCAGCGATTAGCAAAAGAAGGTAAAAAAAAAATTAATTACAGAATTGTATGCCTCCCTGCTTCAAAGCCAGGTTTGGGATTAAATGTTTGATAAAGGTTCCCTGGCATGTTATAAAACATTTAGCAAAAGCCGCTTTCCCCATGGTATTTTCTGCAAAACGCTCCCTGCGCAAAAGGGGGTGGGAGGGGGCAGAGG
>NW_009722668.1:741-5856 GCF_000703405.1 Apaloderma vittatum
GGGAGGGAGCAGGCACTATACTTGATCACATGGCAGGGGGGCTGGTTTTAAATCATGCAGAACTTATTGTATGGGAACACACCCCCATATTGTATTCTGCTGGCACTACATCCTGCCTGCCTCAACCTCTCAAGCATCTCTTTCTGGTTTGTGTAGATAATCTATAGTGACAGGGAATTACAGGCAATATTGGCTCCTTGTGCCTGTGTGTCAAGAGGTGCCCCAAACCCTGACCTCGGTGGAAGGACTGCCCTGCACCATGCTGTGAGGAAGCACGTACAACATGGACTGGTGATGTGGTGGCAAATCCCCTTCCGGCCCTTCCGATTCCAGAAAATCCATACCTTGCAGAGGGTTGACTATGTAAATCTACTGACTACACCAAGAGGTGGATCCCAGCAGCAGCCTCTGCAATGTGGCTGGTGCTGGACCATCACCGCAAGGGAGGGATGTGCTGCATCTGCACACCCTGCACCACAGAGCGAGGTGAGCAGAGCAGAAACGGGGCTGAAGAAGCTCCGTCTCTACAGTAAAAAGACAGAGGACTCAGCCCCTTCCTTTCCAACGTGCCTGCTGGCACACAGAGAGACCGGGAGAGCACTGCTAAACGGAGCGTACTGCAAGGGATGTCACCTTCTCTAGGCCTTGTGTCACCTTTGCTGATGATGGAAACACTGCAATCTCCCTCCTTCTTGCAAATGACACTTTGGCTGTTTACATCCGATTTCCACAGACACCTGTGAAAGCTGCACCCGAGGACCTTGGTTCGGAATGCAGTCCAGCCCAGGCATTTCCCTGCCAATGCCCAGCTCTCTGGCACTCTTCCAAAACATACGGATTCAGTTTCTCCATGGACTCACCCTGGGTTTACCAGCAGCAAAGCAAGGGACCCATCCAGGAGAAAGCCTTGTCATCCTCACAGTTACAGGCTAGGAAACGTCATCAGGGGACACCGGGGGACTTTGCTAAGCAAGAGGGGTACAGAGCCCCCAGATGATGTGCTAGGGGCTTTGAGGAGGAAGCGCAGGTAAACAGGAGGGTAAAGTGCAGCTGTGAGAGGGGGCAAGGGCACAGGCAAAGCTGGGAAAGGAATTGCTGGGTGAGGAGAGCTGGAGGGCTTCAGGGCAAAAGAAGAGAGCTACATCATCAGAGCTTTAACGCACAGTACAGAATTAAACACTGACAACAGTTATGTTTCCATGCACATCGGCTTAATTAGCGGCACGAAGCTTTCTGACACCTCCATTTCACACTGTCTTTATAGTAAGTTTCTCAACACACAGAATTTCTGGCAGCTCAGGACATGCGCTCTACAATGGCCATGCAACTTGCAGGAACGAAATGAGGAGGAGATGAAATCTTTAACTTGGCTCCTGATCCTACTGGCAAGATAAAGTAATATAGCTAACTGCACATTTAAGTACTTCAGATCCCCACGATGAGATAGGAAAGCAAGGTGAGGTGTTCCTGAGCAGCCTCCTCACCCTGTGTCATCAGCTCAGCCCCCTCCTCTCCGCTCCTAATAGATCTGGCCTTGGCAAGGATGGATGTGGAGTGCTCGGCATGGACTTCTCACTCCAACGATTACATATGTTAGCAGCCATGATCTGGGGAGGAACAATTACTGACAGACCTAGGAAGGACTGTGTTGCTGATGAAGTACAGCCAAGATACAGGAGACTACTCAAGCACAGGTCTTAGTTCTTACCATACACGTCTACAAAAATGCAACTCGCAGCTCAGCATCTATTATTCCCTTTAAGATACCCATTAACTATCTGGGATTTGGTTGGGATTTTTTTCTTTGTTTGTTATTCGACTTAAATTATCACATGCTCAGTCAGTTACTGCTCACCCCTTGAACCAGACTTGTCAATTCCTCTCTTTTCTCTCTTTCCTAGCTGTTCGCATCCTTCAAAAGCTGTAGATTGTTATCATTCATGTCCCATCTTAAGCTGCCACTTAGCCAACCTAGACATATTTAGTTCCTTTAATCTTCTTCCCTAATAAGGCAATCCTTCAGCCCTTTAATCATCCTAGCTGCTGTTGGCCAGCTTCTCTCCGATTTGCCTGCATCTTTCTGGTGCTGCAGTGCCTAGAAGGCAAAGCAGGTTATGAGCTGCACTGAGCAAGTCGTTTCCTATGGACACAAGGGCAAGAGGCCACAGTCCAAATTCCTTAAGGTTTATTTCTTCTCCCCCCACTGCTGTGCTTATTGCATTATCCCAAAGTTCCTTGAGGAAAGCTCTCCTTGGCACGGCCACAGCTATCGCATGCTGGTTGTTAAAGCTCAATTTCCCTTTCCACTGCTGTCAGTGGGCTGCAGATGATTCACCCCATTTTCCATAAGAAAAATAGCCAGCAAACCTTTTCTTGTCCTGCATCTTTTTATTTGGAAGAGCTCCATTAAGGGCTATGTGAGAAAAAAGGCAGAGCCATCATTCTCCCCTCTGGCCACTTGTGCTCCCCCCAGCTGGGCTTTTCTTTCCTACGGCATGAGCATCATGCTGAAATTTCACCAGTTTGGGATTCTTGATGGGGAAACTCATTAAAGTTGTAAAAATGAAGAAGCAGAAAAAGAATCGAGAGCCTCAAGCTGGACATGGGCCTTCCGAGTCAGCTTGTGAAAATTCTCCCTTTCCCCTGCACTTCCGTTCCATGGAAGTAGAGTGGTACTTATTTCCTTTCCCATTCAAACACTTGAAGAAATCAAGTATCGAGAAGTGTATTCAGCTTCTGCTTAATAGCTACACATACCAGAATAATTTGATTCACAGGTTTCTGCCAAATGTAGCCAGCATTTTGAATCAAAGCTGCTAAGTAGTTTTATTTCATTTCTGCTTCCGTCAAAAGAACCCCACAACCAAGTTCAAGCACCCTCAACAATCCTCAGTTCCCTTGCTTAAACTGACATTGTTCTCAGTGAGATATCCTAGATAATATCTTATTTTGCTTTCCTTTAAGCCTCTATCTAAATTCTTTCAAAACAATAAACACACGTTGCAAGTATCTCTACATGAAAGCTTATTATTCTCATTAGTAAAAGAAAAAGTGCTTGCAGAGAAAACGGACAATTTGGGAAGTGAATGCAAAAGTGCGTTCCCCCAGGGAAGTTTCATTGTCAGGCTCCCAGAGCCCTCTCTGCCAAGCAGACGGATCTGCCAGCCTGTACACATAACAAGGACAGAACTATATTTTGTTGTTGATTTATACTGGAGAACATACTAGTGTGTGTCACATTGATTTAAACTACATTATCAGAAAGAGAATAAATAAATAAACACATGCTCCTCTGACAGCTCTGCGTGGGAGGTCTCTGCCCACCGTCATTTAAACTTGGTAGTATGCTCACATAGGTGCACAGCTTAGCAAAACGTGACTCACATATTCTCATAGGCTGGCTGCTCTTCAGCCCAGAGCTCGACAGGGGAAAGGGTGGGACGGGCTACCCAAACCTGTGTGGGGTTCAATTCCCTGCTCTGCTAATGACCTCCTCTGGCGGACAGGGCAGATCTCATTGTCCTGCTACAGTGTGCCTGAAAGCCCAGTGAAGAGACTCCCTAACAAGAGCCTCTCTGTGGAAGGAGAGAGTTGCTGCATCTATGTATCATGGTCCTGCATCACACGAAGATGCTAGCAATTGCTAGCATGGTGAGGTGTTCAAGCTAGCAAGTGTCATGCCTCAGCTCTTAAGTGCCCGTGTGACAGTGCCGTGGTGCTTCCCAATGGGACCTGAGGACAGCCAGGTTCATCTTAGTGTGGAAACCAGCTGCTTTCTTTCCCAGGGATGCCAGGATGGGGGATGCAACAAAAATCCATGATTTGCTCTAATGCCCATGCTGTTGACCACATGAAAAAAAAAAAAAAAATTATATCTCTATATATCTCCTCTCCTTTAGCAGATAATCTTTTGGCATTTCTGTAATTTTATTTTAGGCAAGCAATTTTTATGCCTTGGCTATTGAACACTGCAAGGCAGTTCTAGTAGCCACTTTCAGTACCACAGAAAAAGATGTGGGTGTTCAATTCATGTCGCTTCAAATATTTGGGACACGATTTCAGTTCGAATCACATAAGGTTTTCTCACACAACAGCCCTTTCCCTAGCAGCTGGGGAGGGCCAAGGGTGGCGGAAAGAAGCTCTAATCAAATGTTTCAAGAGAAGCTGGCTGATAGGCACCATGGTACAATTTATATCCGTCTGGATGCAGGTACTGTAGTTTTGCAATCATGCCAGCTATCAATCAAGCCCTATTCTATTGGTCTTTTATGCCCTGTACTCCAAACTCCAAGCCTGGCTTCATCAATGGAAAAAGTGTTTTGGTAATTGCAGATGATTTTCCCAGTGGACACTTTCATATATCATAACACATTCGAGGATGAGCTTTGGGGTAAAACAGGTCTGAGGCTGGAAGGGCAGGGCAGGAGTGGTGGGTACTGGTTCAGCTGGGAGGCAGGGCTCGGAGAGCAGGAAGGGTGCAAAAAACTGGTCTCATCCTCAAAGTTGCCCAACAACAGGAAAGTCAGCTTCTGTGAGGGCAAAGGGCCTCCCATTTTCACTAGCAGAACTTCACTACTCTTTCACCCAGCACCTCGACAACACCCCAAGCTCAAAGATGCGTAACAGCCGTGCAGTTCTTTATCCAACCACTTCTGTAGAGAGTTTCATGGATATTCAGTGCCCCCCTGCCCTCATGTGCACAGTGACCAAAAGCCACTAAGAGAAGACTTGACACTTAATTTTTGTCATTGACCTTTGTTAAAATGCCTCCTAGAAAGCCTCTCTCCACAGCATGGAGAACAGCCCTCTGGAGCAGCTGTTGGCCACTGCCATGGACAGAGAGCTTTTCCTCATGGTGGCAGACACTGCTGCCAAAATAGTGTCACTTAAACATCCTACTCCCATTTCCAGCTTCCCTGGAGAAGACCATCCCCTCAGCTGGTTAGAAACAGACTGGAGTAAAAATGAGAAGTTTGGCAATACGCAGTGATAGAGCACACACTGCTATCTGCTGAAAGAAGGTTTCCTAGGAGGAGAAAATGTACCTGCATCTCAGCATCCCCTGAGCTTGACACTTGGAGGATATAAATCCTTCCCTCCCAGGTAAGGCAGGAA
>NW_009722668.1:5887-12922 GCF_000703405.1 Apaloderma vittatum
TGCCTGATGCGCCAGGGCGAGCAAGGAAAGTCACACCCTGGACCTCACCTTAGCAGATGAAAGCCCAAGGGCATGGTTTTGGCAGTGATCTCCTCATAGGCCTAGAAGAGATTTATGTTGTCTTGTTGGTCTGAGGACCGCTAGACAATTTTCTAAAGGATTTTCTGGAGCTTATTTCAAAGATGTATCACAACCTTTGCTTCTGCATATCTCAAGAGCAGATAAGCCCCACCACATTTTAGGACTCATTTTCATTTGAGTTTCCAATTGGGAAGTGGGGAGACATTTAACAGCAACCATTTTGGACTGATTAAGGGACAGTATAGCTGCGGAGTTCATTATGAAATTGTGTTATATTTCATATCCTAAAAAACTTGCATCTGCCTCTTGCATGATGGAGTACATGTGCACCAGGATGCGTGGGGCTCGAAGAATTACCATCTGTTTCCCTCTCATAAGCAGCCCAACAGCGTGCACGCTGCTGAAACAACAGGCCACTTTGGTAAAAGGCTTTATTTTATTTCTGCCACTGCTTTGCATGGATCAGTTATATCTGTCCTGCTCTCTGATATGAGATTCCCTGCTGAGGAGGCCACACTTGCCCTGCTGCAGCTGGGCACAGGCTCTTGCTGTTCCTGATGGTAGGAAACCTGGTTTCCCTTCCCACTCATGTTGCAGAGCCAAACAGGACACAGGCTTCACCGTGCAGGGCATCCCCCTCTCTTCCAGCTCTGGCCTTGCCTTGGGCTCCCCACACCATGCTCTGCTATGTCACCATAAACCGCCTTTTTCGATTACGTGATTCTGTGATTATTCCACCTTTGCTCTGTGTACAGCTCCCCAGCTCCAGAAAAGCCTGCGATTCTCCCGATCCCCAGCTTCCTTCCTCAGCCTCCTCTCTTCCACCCAACAGTCCCGGACGTACAATCAGTTGTCAATCTAGGCAGGAGGCTAGCTCTTCTTCAGCCCACCGAGATCTGAAAGCGCATACGTTCAGCTCGAGGGGAGATGTTATTACGCACCAAGCACTTTGCTGGGGGAGGGAGGGTGAGCCCGTGCCAGCAGGAGTGGGAGCGGGGAAGAGGGGAGAGAGCCAACGCGGGGCTTCAGCCTTTCTCCCCGGGAGAGCTCGCATTTCGCTTCTGCTTCTCCTTGGGGTCGCAATTACTCACAGCGTTAAAAAACCTCAACCCTCATCCCCAACAGGCACCGTCCCCCTCCCCTCTGCTCCACACAAGAGGAAAATTGTGGAGAAACGCTACTTAATTATCACACCACGTAACTAATTAAAAGCTGAATGCTTGTGTGTGGTATGCTAATGGTGCATTAGAGAGCCAGCCTGCCTTGGTAAAGAGACATGAGCCCCCTCTTTCCCCCTTCACCTTACTGCGGGAGCTTCGGGCTGACAGGCACCTAGAATGAGGTGGGAATTCATTATGCTGCCTTTGAGTTCGCAGTTTCACAGAGGGCACCAAGGTCGAGCGACTTGATGGGTACGAAGGGAGAAATCACTTGGGCAGGCACCAGGAGCAAGTTACACAGTGTGGGTGGCTCGCTATGGAAATGATACACACAGTGGGCTCCACATGCACCCTAAAGCCCATTTTTCTCTCTTGGTAGGAAACAGGAGAGTTTCTAGAAGAAGATGTGCATATTGAGTATCACCCCTATAGACAAATACATTCCAATATCCCTTCCCCCACTATGTCAATACATCACCTGGCCCTAAGCGTCAGCCTTCTCCTTTCAGTTGACGCTGTCCTACAAGCCCATATTTCCTTGTCCACAGATAACCTGGACCACTGAATATGTCAAAGATGGAGCTATTTGGCTTTGTTGGGTTTTTCTCAACCACCATGATATTTGTGCACCCACCTGGAGATTTGTCCTGACACCTGTGTACTCTGGAAGGAGCCTATGTGACCCAGGGTGGCCAAGTAGCCATCCAATCATGGTTTGGGGACAGAGAAGGACCCCACAGAGTAGCTACATCAGCACACTGCATCAGTTCACACAATGAGGTACCTCATTCAGTCTTAAGAGCACATTGACACCCTTTGTGAGGGTTATGACACCCCAGGCACAGGCAGAACTGCAACAGCCCAGCACATGGCGAGCGCTGCCTTGGGACCCAAGGCTCAGCAGTCAGCATGCAGCCCCACCATGGAGATGCTTTCATCCCATCTGCCCCACTTCCCAGAGCCAGACAAGACCAGGTGAGGCTGCCCGGCTGTAGGCAGCTAGCAAGTGACCATGCACTTCACCAGATGCCCGGAAGCTTCCCCTCACAACTCTTGAGATTTGTGTAATAAGCCAGTTTACTCCACCAGATATATCCCAGTCCAAAGTTTACCATGTTTTCTAGGAAGCAACTTCTGTGAAGGTGGAACAACTCTCTGACAAGCAACAACAAATCATTTCGTCTTGGTTATAATTTGATCTCAAACCCAGAGGCTCATCCTCTCCCATTTTCATTTAGAAGAAGTTTCCAGAAGTTTCTTTTCCAATCACCAGCCCAATACCCTGTCCCAAGCCAAAGTGGCACTGTGTCATGTCCCTGATGGCCCTGCGTAGCAGGAGAGTGCTCCTGTCTCGCGTGTTGGCCCAGCTGCTAGTACATCAACACCAAGGCCATGTGGACATCCTGTCCCAGAAGAGACAGGGGACATCCAGTAGTGGTGAGGAAGACAATAGCCCAGACATGCCACTCAAAACTAAAGGAGCTGAGGCTGAGCATGTTCCACCAAACTCATACCAGAGAACAAGGAGGAATTTCAGGGAGAGGTCAAGACCCCTTAAGGAAGATACTGCTCTTTGCCAAGATGCCTCCTCCTCTGCTCTGAGATTCAAGTTCATGGCAAAGTGCTTCTTGGTGCACTGTGCTCTGAAGATGAGCACAGCATTCCTCATGGTTGGTCTGTCGTTGCCCATCAGCTCCTCTATAGGAAAGGATCTTCTCCTCCCTGTCTCCATTTAGTCCCAGCAGCTCCCTTTGGCGAGTTCTCTCCAGCCACCTGCCCTCCCACTGCGCACATCACGGAGCGGTATTCTCATTCCCCCACTGTTATTCTGCCACATCTGTCATTTCAGAGTTGATACATGACCGTTCAGGTTTGGTACAGCACACTCACGATGTGCCTTAGCTGATGCTTGACCCTCTCTCCTACACCACCCAATTTGGTCCCAAACCATCAGCCTTACTTTATGTATCACCTCAAAGACCCAGACTGTCAGAACAACTTCAATTACAGCAGCGATGGGCCCCGTGCCACCAGCAGCATCCGCGGCCTTCCAGCGGCTGACAAGGACTAATTAGGAAATGAAACATTAGTTAAGTCGCTCTCAATTAGGGCCAGGATAACGTTTTCCTGGCAGCACTGGGGCGCTTTAACTGCTGGTCCCATGATGACTGTGAGCACATCAGACTTGCTGAAGGAGCTTTAATGTTTAACATATGTTGGAGGATTATAGAAACCCTCTCAGCTGTGACATTTCTGTGTGCTCCCTGCTTTTCCTTTCCCCTGTAGCAAACAGTGAATAGTGAATGCCAGTGCAGGAAAGCAAGAAAGAGGCTCAGAGCAATTAGCAGCAAGGCATGTCTACACGCACGCACATACATATGTGCACAAATGATACGCACGCCTCTGAATGTATACATTCCACATTTTAATTAAACAATCACTGCATTCCATCTTCATTCTTCCCTGCCTATAAAAATGCAACAGAGCTGACAGAACATCATTCCATGTCAAAAAGCATCACAGCAGCCCAAGAGCTTCCTGGCTACAAAAACCACAAACAAAACATCACCAAAAAAAACTAAAATAGAGAACTCAATGAGGTTAGAAGAGAGGCAAGCCTGGACTTTCTTCAAATAAAAGCAAGATGCAGCTAAGTCTTGTACGGGAACCTCAGAGGGACAGAAAGCAATAAACAAAAACCTAATCTACCAAAGCCTAATATTAAAAAGGCTCATATGCCCTTGGAGGAAAGCATGGAAGGAGGAGGGGGTTGTGAGAGGGTATTAAGAAAATATTATATTAAGGAAGTACACAGTATATCAGTATATTTTGTGCATAGTCATTTTATATGGTGCAGCAATCTTTGGGGAGCAGCTGCAGCATACATAGCTTTGCTGGGATTAAGGAACAAGACTGGACTCTCAGGTGCTCTCTTCTAGGGGGAGATAAAGGGCAGAGAAGCTGGGAAATCAACTGCAACTGTAGATGAGTGTGTGGCACAGTCTTTAGATACAAGACAGAATGGATCCACATCTGCTTGAAAATTGGCTTTTGAAACACTTTTTTTAATGGAAATTTCAGCTTCTGAATAAATGAAGAATGTTTGCTGTGGGTTTTTTCCTCAAAAGAAAAGAAGAGTTTTCACATAGAGAAATGTCTTCCAGCTAAAAGATGGAGAACCTTTTGACTATTTGAAATTTGCTACTGGAAAACTTTTGCAAGATTATCACTTTAGCATTTTTGGGAAAATATCCACTTTTCCAACTGGTTTGAATGTAGCCCTTTCTGTGAGCACATCTCTTCAAACCCCACTGGGAAACTTTCCATTGAATTTGCTGGGTCAGAGCTTTGCTACCCAGCAAAAATACAAAGTCCTGTCCTGAAACTGAATATCAGATTATCTGAGAGCTCTTGTGGCCCATGTAACTGGTATCCTTAAATGACTGCACCAAACTCCAACGATCAGTTAAGACCATTTGATTAAATACATCCTTGGAAGGGTAGCTCTTTCTAGAGCTCACCATATGCTCCTCATGCATCACAATTTCAGCTCGCACAGGCACATGTGAAAAACCTGAGGAGAATTTAAATGGGCTTGTGGTTGCACCAGAACATTAATTCTGAACCAGAATGAGACATTACCAAGGTATCACAAGAAACTGCTCTCTGCCAATCCACACACTGCTGCACACCCCAAGCCTGCGTTAGCATGCATGGACCCTCCAGCAGAAGACCAGATTCTGGCTGTGATATGTCACTGGTAGACTCAAAAGATACAATAACTATTTTCACATCAGCTTTACACCAGTGATACTGAGACCATAACCTGTTTTTCTGGCTTGCTCAAGGTCTTAGTTCCCCAACAGCTTTTACCTTGTGTTGTCATTTACAGCTTTGCTGCACTGGAACTCTCAAGGAAGCATTAATGGCAGGGCTTCTCTTCATGCGCTCACACAGAAACAAGCATACACGTCGCTAAGCCATAGCAAATTTCATCTGGCAGGCATGCTGTGGGAGGCCCTCGAAGAAGACAACTTACACCTTCCTAATAAGGCCATTACATGATTTTGCCTAATTTTGTTTTAGCTGCTTTCATGCTGTTTAAACAAAGCCTGCTTAGAACACCTAGCAGAATAAAAGGAAAGCAACGGGATGTTCTCTTTTTTGATCCTTAAAAATCAAACAAATTCTTTTTTTTTGGAGGTGGTAACATCTGAATGTAAACACAATTCCCACTGTGCCCCTGTTCTGGCTGAAACCAATGACTCTGGGGGGTGATTCCTTTTGATGGAAATACCTTACAGGAAACTGTAAAGACACATACATGCAACTTGCCAGTCTATATTCACAGAGGCTTTGAAGGTCCATGGCTCATTATTTCTTGCAACAGTAGCTAAATGCTTCTAGTTTTGAGCATCCCCTTTTGACCACTATGTTAGCCAAAATGGTGGGTAACTCTAGGAACCTCTTCTCATGCAAACAGTACCATCCAATTAGAAACGCAACAAAAAAATATTTTCACAACTTCGTAAGGACATTAGCATGCATTAGAAAGTATGACTGAGGAGGAGGTAAGAAGGGACTGACGGCAGGAATGTAGAAAGAGAAGGACACATCCGGTACAACTTCACCCTTGCAGAGTCTCCCTTGGTATCACAAGAAAGTCATCTGTCACATCAGTCAAGTCTGGGGTTGCCATTTCAGTACCGTCATCTGTGGGAACTGTCAGCAACTGCTGCGAGACTACGCAGAGCAGAAAATTAAATAGATGCTCAAGTGTTTGTAGGATTGAGGCTTGTGTGTCATTTGCTACTTCCTTACAATGATGACAATCTCAAATATTAGCCTGCTCGAAAAATTATGGGAAAGCAATTCAGAAGTGTGACCCAAACTTTGCCCAGAGGCTGACATTGCTTTAGGCAAGCATCTATCGAATCATCTATCTATCTACGCTCATTTGTGTTGACAAAGGGAAAAAAGCTAGAGAGACATGAAAATGATGGCGTTTGATGATACCCACTTGCAGGAAAATCCAGCGGCTCTACTAGGCAGTTTTCCTTGGAAACAAATTTCAGACCCCTGAAACCTTGAGATAGCCTTTTCATGTGCAAATATTTAACTGAGCTGTTCTATAATAAAATTTCTAGGGGATAACCTTGCCACCTGTGCCAGCCGAGGAATACATTACCTGGTGGGGTTAACAGGGTTCCCTGCTGCAGAAATAAATACATTAGGAGACGAGACACAAAAGGTTTCACAGCTCCTGATTTTCCTTTAATAATATTCCATTAAAAATGACTGAAAGGCAACTCTCCTCCTATAAATCAGGTACCTCATTGATGCCTTTTAGTCCTGAGATGGGCCTTCTTTAGTTTTAATAGCTTCCCTTCCTTCCCTCTCTGTCTGTCTGTCTCCAGACATGGCTGATTTACCTGGATTAGCAAAGACATTGGCTCCACATTTTTCAGAAAATGCTGATCAGGCTGAGCTGGCAAAAGATTAAAATTCACACAAATTGCTTCCACCACTGAAAGAGTCTAATTGATTTTTGGGGAAAAAAAACCCGTAAATCATGATTTCCTCTCTGCCACTTGGAGCCTAAATAGAAGAGGGGCCTTGTTTTCAAATGGGCAGGAAGAGAAGTATGTCCCCAGACCCCAGCAGTTCCCCACTCCTGAGAGGAGAGGTACCTCTCTTCTTTCCTTCTCATACTTAGCTTTCTTTATGTCTTGCTTAGTGATCCTAGTTGTTACTCACTAGGTGTAAGGCAGGTGGTCCTGCTGGACTGGGGACC
>NW_009722668.1:12953-45440 GCF_000703405.1 Apaloderma vittatum
GCACCTGATACAAACTCTCAGTTTCTCTACCTGGAAATCGGAGTTTAGGGGTTTACTGATTGTTCAACTTAAAAGAGGTATTAAGAGGGCATCACAAACTACCAGTGCAGCAACCTGTCCACCCTGGTCATGAAGGGGGGAATACAGAGGCTGAAGATGGCGTAGGAAGCAGGCTAGCAAAGCTAGCTCTGACAGCAAAGGCTCTTGCTTCTAGGATCAGAGAGTTGATGTTCAAGTCCTGGTGTAAACAACCAATCACAAGGTGTGCTGGTACCTGAGGATTAACTGATATTTGTAAAGCACTTGAAAAATATAAAGCACTGACCAAGTGTTAGCTAGGATTATTTCCTAGTAAGGGAGATGACTAAATATTCCTCTATCACTTGGGGCAGATCTCAACCACAACCATTTATTCAAATACTCAAATTGCTCTTTAGGCCAAGCTTGCCTGATGGGAATTGTAAATGTGTGCTTCATAGCAGCCACAAACCCTGCCACATGGGAGACCAGGGAATGAAGGGAACACGCCCTCACAGCAACATGTGTGTCATCATGTAGAGAAATCACAGCTGCAGTGAAAAACAAAGGGATGTATATATTAATGTATTATGGCACAGCATATTGCATAGCTAACATTAGGTGGGGTGGAGTTGCCTAGATTTCAGGTATGCAGTTGATGCTTTCCTCACTCTGCTAGAGAAGCGAATTCCAAGTTTCATAGGGACAAAAAAGACAAACCAGACATATGTGTTTGCTTCTCCTGAAAAGTAAGACAAGCATTTCCTAGTCTATTCCCAAATCATGAATTACAAGGCGGGGAGCTGGATTTGACTCAGTACTTGGCAGAAGACAGGGGAAAATGGGGTTCATCTTCCAACATGCATACCATGACTGAGACTAATGCAGACAGGAAAGGCAAGGCAGTGCTGCAGGCACAGGAATAGGTTGGAGCATGGCTGGTACAAGTGGTTATCAACATGGATTTGGGGGAGGAAGGATACTGACACATAGAAAATGGGAAGCTAGCACAAAGCAAGCAGGCAGGGGAAGACATTACATTTTTAATCTGTGTTTTTATGACGTCTCGCGAAGCAGATCCTGACCCATGAGCAGGGCCCTGAGCAGCATGGTTGTGGCCACAGGACCACAGGGTGGCATGGGGAAGGGGAAGACATGCCTGGGCGGAGGCATGACTGCCTCTGTTGAGGGGCAGCCACATCTAAAACAGCACGGGAACACCGTGACACCACAGCCTATCATACCACCATTGCTTTTTCACTCAACAGTAGCACACTTCATCTCAGCACATTCAAGTGACTCACAAACAGAAACTGATTAAGCTTCAGAAGTCTCCTAACTCACAAGGCTGCACCAACGCATTGCCCCTCTATTCAGACAGGAAAACTGAAGCAGAAGAGAGGATGAGAAACACAAATATAAGTCAGTGGCAGAATCAGAACTGGAAGCCAGCTGCCTCATTGCCAAACTCTTCAAATATTCAAGAGACGGATACCACAACACTTAACACCTCACCTCTTTCACACCTCATCTCTGCAAGTCTTGCACTGGCAAAAGCTACTGAAATACTCCATACTAGAGACACGTGCAATAACAAGTTGCAAAGGAAGATTACAAGTCATTTGATGATTTACTTTTTTTTGTTACCCTGGAATGGGAAGATTCAAGACCCCTGGAATCCTCATATCTTAGTTAATACCTCCTCCAATATTTCATAACTCTTCATAGTTTCCTTATTATACCTGTGAATCTGACCAGTATCCAAATAGGAGTCTGCTTTGAAGCTTATTGAGCCCTTACTGTTTCTAGTTTCAGAGTTTTTCGTTTCAGAGGTATCTGGCGGCAGCAAGTTCCACATGTTAATTAGGCATTTTGTAAAAGAGTTTAAACTGTTTTCATGCAATTGCTTCCCCTATTGTTCTTTTAATAAAATGAAAAGTAAATAGGAATGGCTGAGTGAACTTTTTTTGTGGTGACTATTTCTATACCTTGCCACAATGCTTCTTATTTGTCTTTTCTCAGGAAAACAGTGTTGCTTTTTTTAATCATTCTTTATGAAGAAACTATTGAAAGACTCGAGTCACTTTTGTTCCCTTTCTCCAGTCAGTCTTCTATTTCTGTTTTTTTCTTTTGTGAGATGGGGTGAACAAACTGAATAGAGTGTAAAAGGAGAGCACGTACCATCAATTTATATAATGGTACTGTATTATTTTATCTATTATTCTCTACCCCTTTCTTAATGCACTCTCTCGTCTTGCATGCTTTTATTTCACCATCACTACAGTCTGAACAAATGTTTTCACTGAGTTGCTCACAGCCGTGCCTTTTTTCTCCCCTTCATTCTTTTCTTTTGAGTGGTTACAATTATTTTAGAAACTAGAAATGAGCATGACTAATTCTAATGTGTTGTTCCTGAGTGCATCACCTTGCCTTTGCCATACTGCATTTCATTTACTCTTATGACGCTTGTAAACTGCCTCAGCAAGCTCACTGCCAGACCTCCTCGATGTCTTTTCTAGGCTTGGGTAACCTGACAATGTTGTATTATCTACACATTTTTCCTTCTAAGTATTCTTCCCTCTTTTGGGTTATTAATCCATATTAAACACCAGACATAATACTGCTCAGTGACACATCCACTGAGCTGAGGCATCTTTTCATGTTGAGAACCAGCTATATATTCCCTCTCTGTTATTCGGTAAATTCTGTTTTTCTTATTACTTTATTTAGGATATGGCTTTATCTCCCATCCAATGACAAGTTTGTTTCTTAATAATCTCCTAAAAGAGACTGAGTAAAGAAACAACCCCAAAAATCATTTGGAAAAGTTTGCTTACATGAAGTTTACTCCTTTCCTGCCATCTCATCTATTTCAGACTGGAGTAATTTTAGTAGGGTGAAAAAAAGGACATCCAGATTATATGGAAGTCAGATTAGTTTGACCGTGCCAAATCACAGAAATTGCACCAAGATGGAACCAGAAGGGACCTCAAGAACATAATTTGGTCTAGCTTACTACATTGAGATAAGATCAAATGTAGCTTCAAAGTCTGTCCCTGGAGAATATATACCCACGGGGCTTGAAGAAGTTCTGATGAAGGCGGCTCCACATTCTCTCACCTGTGCTAACGCCTTCCAGTACTTTGCTAGTCCCAGAGTCAGAAAGTCTTCTCAGTATTTAACCTGTTACTTCTAGTCTTGGGTATGTGCAGCACAACAGATCAATACCACCTTTGAAAGAACAATTTACAGGAACAAAAGACTCATACCTTTCTCTTTGTCTTCCCCATTTAGAGCATGGAAACTTTTATGACTCTAGTTCTTTTAACCTTCCAGTGCAGGTCCTGTTTGCTTAGCCTCTCGGAAAGCCTCCTGCTCCCTGCTCTCCTCTGGGCTCTCTCCTGCTTGTTTACATCTTTCTTAAAGGCTGTTGCCTCAAACTGTAGGCTGCGTGTCAGCAGAGCCTGCCCTAGGGCTGGTACAGCTGAGTAATGACCTCCTGTACAGAACATGCCTGTCTATGGGACTTAGAATGACACAGGGGGACTTTTTTATCAGCTTGATGCTTTCAGGTGCTTTTTAAATGGCTTCTAATTCATATTTCATCCAGCTCGCCCAATACAAACAAGAAAATCGTTGGTCTTTAATTCCCAGAATATGACCTTGCATCTTTAAAATTTTAAAAACTCTTAACCTCGATTTGAATGATGGTCTACACATATTTGCTAGCAACTGATTAGCCCTTTGAAAACCCTTTGCTCATCCTGATGCTATACAGTAATTAAGGGTTTTGTCTCTCTACATCTTGGTGTAAATCCATTCAAACTGACTAAAAATTATCAGACTTTTCTTTTTCTACTCTCTCCAGAAAGGACAGAGGGTCTAAGAGTCATTTGCTCAGGCAGAGTTAACCACACACAGTAAGACAAGGTTAAAATTAGTCCATTCATGACCTGTTTGTTCTAATACCTTTGTTCTTGACACTGCTTGAAAAGTGTCAAAGAAGCTGGAACAGGTGAGGCACCCCCGCAAACATCCACTGTAGTGATGATAAATGAAGCGGAGTTGCTTAGCCTCCGCACCATGCCCTTAACCTTCTTTCATCTATATCCATATTTATGATTAAACTATGGAGTGAGGTATATGCAAGTTCACAGTCAAGACAGAGACACATGGATATATTTAGAAAGAGGAGAAGGGAAAAAAGCAAGACAGGATTATCAATCTAGTGTTTAGTTTATCAAATTAAGAGCAATAGCCTGATGTGCATTACATGGGTCAAAGCTGCTTAGTGTGGGACACAAGATTCTTTGACCTGTCCCACTTACAAGATGACCCTCTTACATAAAAAGATGCACTCCTCAAGCACGAGTCTTAATTTTCTGTACACAAACCCACGCATTAAACAAAAGGTATAGAGAGCATCCTAAGGACTCCTCTTGCCACTTGCTCTGTGTGTATGCCCATATACCATTATGAAAAGTTCCAGGTTGCAGCCAGGGTGTTTACTTCTGAGCCTACTCAGCTTAGTGCCCTAACGTTTTCCAAAGACAAAGAGCACAAAGAGGAGATGCGTTTGAAACAGAGCAAAACACAAGTGATACCTTCAGACAGTAGCAGTACACACAGAGAGCACAGGAGCTTTCAGAGCAAAGGGGTTTCATGTGTGTGTGGCTTCTGTTGATAGTTTCATCCCAGATGGAATGAAAGCTCACAGCAAGCAGTCCTATCATCATCACACTTCTGCAAAAATGAAAAAAGCATCCCCAGCCCTTTTCTTTGTTATACTCTCAAGTTATTCCAAAAGTGAGTTAACGGTAAAGGAGAAGCTCCTCACTGGACATATAATCACAGTGGAGACTTACAGAAATCATCCTAAACTCATTTGGGCCCTTTCACTTCGTTTAACCTTGAGCTTAACAAACACTTGTGGCTGGTTCCAGCAGGAGATAGGAGTTGGCTAAATCTCAATTCCAGCCCCTCCCAAAGGGGATCCCAGCAGGGTCTCTGGAAGGGGCCTGATGTGTGGTCAAAGGACATTTAATTCAGAGCCTAGCACTAGGCCTCTGCAGGCCAGTGGCAAGAAGGAGCACTGTGGAAAAAAACCCCACAGGTCCACAGCCCTTAATGGGAGGGGAAATGTCTCCTGCACACTGCAAAACTTTTACAGCACCAGGGGGAAAAACAGCAGAAAGAGTTTGTACAGCCCGAGGAATTATAGAGATGAAAGTACATTGCTCATCTGGAGTTTGTCCTTTCTGCCACTGGAGGATTTTTCAACAGCAAAAATACATCCCCATCATGTGTTTTATGGAGACTGAGATAATCCATTACAAGGATAAGAATGACACACAAGACAGTATAAGATGCTGGGCAAGGAAACTACTAAATAATCTTTTAAATTATGTATTTAGCTCACTCTAGCCATGTCCGTTTCTGGGACTATTCTACTGAATAAGTTCACTGGCCAGAACATTTACAGAAACAGTCGATGTTAAGTGAACAGTAGAGAATATTTGCTGAAAGCACTTTCTAAGCCTGGAAACTAGAACAGACGCCCTGGAAAACCAACCCTGAGTTTGTAAATGTACATTAAGATGTCCCTGTGCTGCTCTGCTAATCTCCTAGATGAAAATTGCTCTGAAACAGGCAATGTACAGCAGGCTTTCCTCAAAGCGAATGTGCCTTTACATGCCCAGAAATTTGCAGGCCTGCTTAGGAACACAAAGGAGAGATGTAGTCAGAGAGCCATTTAGCAACAGTTCGCTTGGAAACAGCACAACCTATTGATCCTAGGTCACAAGAAAAAACTAACAGCCCAGACATTACAAGGGCTCCTGAGAACAGCTCCTCTCCAATATCCCAAAACACTGCAACACAGAGCTAGAGCAGTGAGCAAACAAGACAATAAAAGCTCCAAGCCCAACCACGGTGATCCCAGAGTTCCTGCCTACCCCTCTGTAGCTCATGGTTAGAAATGAGGCCGAGTCCAAAGGATCCATGGGATAAAAAATTACAATTCTAGAACAATTAATACAAAGTAATTGGTCAGGTGTCACTGCTAGATCTTGAGATGGAAAGATACTGCACAGAGTCAGAGCTCTCCAGCCTGCACCAAGGACATGGACAAGGTGGCTTTGCAGAGCCCACCTTGGCCAGAAGTATGAAAGGCGAGTAGAACATATTAGACGCAATAGCCACCTTCAGGATTTCTGTGACTAAGCAGCCCCATCTCTGCTATGTTCATTAACACTACAAGGAGAGGTGACCCCCAGAACACCTACACACCCCCACATCTTTGGGGAGGACATGTCTGTTTGCAGGGCAGGCTGCAGAAGCTGCACTAATCCCCAGTTCTTTTTGGGAAATGAAAGTCCTTGACTCAGGCATGAATGATACTGGCAAAGATCCCATTACTGTAAAGCTCTCTGCCAGCCAGCCACCTCTCCCCCTCCCCCTTTTTATATCTCTAAGGTCACTAAACTGCAATTTAGTCATCATTCTTTATAGAGCATGAGCAGATATGAAACATCTGGAAACTGTTGTAGTCACACTTTGAGATACACATCCCAAGGGAATTTAACTGCATAGGAATGGGATGAAGCACTTTTTACCTTGAGATCACTGCAGCTTGAACGCATCCTTGGTAGCTAGTTACTGGGTACTAACATCTCTTAGACAATCAACTACGAAGTGAGTTAGAAGGTCTCAGCACAATTCCCAGTGAGAAGAATACCTTAACCCAAAGATCACCTCAAAAAGTCCATTAGATATCCTTCTTTCTGGCACTATCGGTGAGGAAAAGCAGGCCATAAAAATTTCACTCTTTGTTTAATTGCAAATGCTGTCCCTTAAGAGATGAACTGTGGCCTGCTTGTAGGAAATACATTTGCCCTGCTGCTACTTGTGCTTTGTAAGTAGGTAACAGCAGTCCCCAAACACATAAAGAAATATTCCCAACCTGATATTAAAATGTATTTACGTAAAAAAAGCAGAAGACATTTTTTTCAAACCCCTGCAAAAGCCAGCACCAGTGACAGTCAATTACATAAGACACAATTTTCTTACCTGACCCACGCTATAGAACGTTAATTTAAACTTTATCTTCAATAATCTCACTTCTTTTTATTTATTTTGTTCAGAGGGTGCAGGGTTAAACACGAGGTGTTTTTTAATAATTAAATGAAGGAAGAAGCACTATCTTACTGACAAAGCTCCTAATCTTCCTTATTTATTAATAGGAGCTGTGTTAAGACTCTCTGTCCTTAATCCTGGCTCTCACCATGCAAATTCAGAGCAGCAGAAATAGAAAAGGCTAATTGAGGCCCTAATGCCAGGAAGAGAGACGACATCAGTGTCAAAAGTTAAAAAGGGCCAGATCCTATCAGCGCCTGGATGAGGAGCCATGAAGGGGAACCTCGCTGGCCTGGGAAGGGAGGTCGCCGATGTGCCTCTTTGAGATTCAAGCCTTGCCCTAGCAGCTTCCAACGAGCCCCGTTCAGTTGGTCTGGACCCCAAGATGCTGCCTTTGGCACCACATTGCACTCAGGGGCAGGTGTTTTGTTGGGTTTGGAGGAGCTCCAGGCCACCTTTTGAAGCATTCGCTACCCATATCAGGAGCCGCCAACGTTTAGTACTGAGTGACCATCCCCGGGACAGGCGGGGATAGACCTCCCGGGCATCCCTCTGTGTGGAGGCGGATTTGCCTGGCAGCCTGCTCACCTCCCAGGTTTGTGCATAGGTCCTGACTGCCTCGCGAACCCAGCTGCAGGTATGGGTCAGCTGGAGACTTTGCTATTAAAGAGCCGAAGCTCTTCCTGCTTCCCTGACACCCTCCCCAAAGACCCACCTGCCTCATAGAATTCTTTGGCTCAGCTTATGAGCTCTGACAAGATCGCAGCCCAAGGAGGCTTGACTACAGACTCAGCGATCCTTACTATAGCCAACCTAATTTAGCCACGCTCTCAGTGCATCGTGTGCACAGTAAAGATCTAATCTAAAGGTAATCATTAATTCATTACTGCCACAAGGATACGGCAATCAGCAATAGGATGCTGATTGTTTGGCGGAATCAAGTAATTGATCACTCAGAATGGATTTCTTTGGTTTTTAAACAATAACCATCCTTCCTAGTTGCAACCTCTTGGAGATTTAGACATACAGAGAACTAATGAGAAAAGCACTCACGAATTCTGTTTGCCCATAGACAATGCTTTTTTTACATTATGTAAAATTAACTTTTGGTACTTCCTGTTGCAAATTAAAAAAAAAAAAACCAAAAGATTTTAAAATAGGAAAAGATCTGAGCAAAGCACTTATAGCAACAACAGAGTCATCATCTGTGTTTGATAAAGGACTATAAACCCTCATGCTGGCAGGCATAAGATGGTCATTAACCTCATTCAGTCAGAAAGAAAATGTCTCCTGCAAAAGGTAATTCCATCACGGTGTAGTACAGGCTTTCTCACACCTTTCTGAATTATTGGGCAATTCTTGGCGACCAGATATTACACCTGTCTAACCCAGACTGCCAACACCGATATTCTTGTGTGTAGCAAATCACAGAGAGTTTGGACCAAGGACTGAGCAATGCCAATGGCTCTGCCACTACCTCTGCTGAATTTCTGGTGCACAGCCCTGCCCATACACCCTCCCAAACAGAGTGTACACAGAATCCGGTATGCTTCCTGGCAGTACAAAAAGGTGACAGGAGAAATAAATCTATATTAGACTGGCCTTCTGCATTCCCTCCTGGTTCACAGGAATTTAAGCTGCAGAGTTTACTCTGAGGATTAGCACCATTTAGTCTGCGGAGAAGACTACCTCGAAAACCAAGGCCATTGAGGATGGAGAGCAGGGAAGTTCGGGTACTGCTCCTTTCTCTTGACCTCCACTGTACTAGAAAAGAAGCACAAGCCCATGACTGCTCGTTAGCATTTATCCTGGACCTACATACCTCATTGCGGTCTTTCTCCAGTGTACTGAGCCAGATGTACCTAAGAGAAATGCCACTTCACAAAACAGAAACAATATGCATGAAAAGTTTTACCCCAGTTGTAATGCCCTTTTCAGCTACCCTTTGCATAATATCAGCACATGTGAGAAGCCAGTGGAACGCATCAGTGGGCCCTCTCTGACTACAAACAAAAAAAGTAGTACACAAACCATTCCCTCAATTTCTCAGCTTCTTTAGGACAGGACTGAGATAATATTGGCTCTATTTTAACCAGCTCCTCCCCAGGGCTAACCAGTTAAACCCAGTATTGCCCTCTAGCAGTCAATCTGTGTTCCTAGGATGGGTGAACATCACAAACATCACTGGCTGCATTTAGGAAAATGCTAAAAAAATGTAAAGCTCATTGTGGAGTATCTCAAACTTTAACTCTGGCCATCCTGAGCTGTAATTTCTTAAGAAACTGGGTTTCCTTCTGGGCTGGAAATATCTTCAGAACAGTCCCACAAGGCATATTCTAGTACGTTTGCTTTTGATAATGCTTTTTAAAATTATTTTCAGATGATGTATTAACACAGGGAGGATGGGCAGAGGAGATTAAACATGTCATATGCTGCCGGTTAGGCCAGTACAACAGAGAGAAGTAGGTATCTGCAGAGCCATGAGCAGCAAGAGCTTACGACAGAGAGCCAGGACTACCTGTGGGCTGCAGCAGGCTTGCATCCCTGTGGATCAGGCACAAAGCAGGATCAATGAGACCTAGTTGCTCCTAGTCTCCCTGCTCCTAGTCTCTCCTGCTGACAGATGAGATAACACCTCCTTAGGCATCGCTGCCCCTCCAGAGACAAGCAGACAATGCAGAGCAAGATGGCAATGAAAGTCAGGTGGGAGGGAGTGTCCTGGGAGGGTGGGGGTTCAGCTACATTACCTCCCTACTGACCTCCAAATTTTACTCAACAGCAGGGTAGGGTAAGACAGCAATTTAGATCTCTGCTTTCTCTTTTTTTTCCCCAGGAAGGAATCCCTGAGGGCTGTTACTGATACAGTCTTTCTCACTCCCCTCTCAGTCCTGCACCACCTTGCTCCCCAGCAGCAAGGAGCCAGCAGGCTGCTGCAGTCACAGCCTCCTCTCTCCAGCGAGAGCTGGGGCCTGACAGCCCAGCAAAATGACCCACTTCTTGCCGACTCAGACAAAAAAGCTCCACTTAGGCCCCAGGAAAGTATCTCTAATAAGGCCATCCGTTAGCTGTGTCGCCCAGACCCCTCTCAGCTATCCTTCATCCCTGCCCTCCCTCCCTGCAGCCAGCCATTAATGAAGTCAGCACGGAGGAGAATGAAGCCGTCGGGCTCAGTAAATATTACCGAGCTCCACATGGGGAGCACAAGACCATTATTTAGACTCCCAGGTCCTGGGTATGTTTTGATCACATCAATTTAGCAAAGAGAGGTAAAAGAAAACAACTGGCTAGTGGCTGGCTGCCACACCTTTGAGTGTCCTGATCTGGGAAATCCCAAATCCCTCTGGACCAGCTAAATTGTTGAACACTTGGGAGACTGGGAGGGCTGCAAACCCTGGTGTGAGTGGTCCAGTGGTGGACAGTATTTGATCAGTTCCCACCAAAGGATTCTTGAAGTATAGCTGGCAAAAACTCATCCCTGCTCAGCCACAGTCAGTTGTTCCAAAGCTTTTGCATCTCATGGCTGTGGGGAGGTAATGTCTTTTCTTCTCCTGGAACTTAGCTTTTTGGGTTCCTTGACGTATGTCTGTATGGGTCTACTTATGTCCCTCTATATCAGAAATCATATCCTGCTTTGCTGCAACTTGAGCTGTTCCAACAATCTCTGCTCCATAACAAGGTGCACTTCTCAAAAACACCTGTCTCCTGCTTTTAAATCTTTATTGCATCTGTCCCAGATGACTTCTCTGCCATATTCTCTTGCCCTGCCCCCACAACAAGCTCTTCTTTCTCCCTCCATGCAATGGCTCATTTTGTCTCAGGAGTTATCTCCTCAGCTCCTGCTGTGTACGACAGCCACGCTGCCAGCTCAGCTGTATCTGCTGCTCCCGTCTCAGCTCAGACCTCATCCTCCTCCTGCCTCTGGGGCATTCATGGTCCCTCTCTCTGTTGATCTGCTCACAGCTCTTTGACCAGAAGATCAAGTATACTCATTTACCCTCTGTTGTGAATTGTTTTGCTCTGCAAGCACTTTCACAATTTGTGGAGGGGGAAAAAAAGCCCCAAGAAAATAAAGTTGTGCTACATGGTATTTTGAGAGAAAGAAAGGCAAGCAGGTCTCATGAGAACTGGATATGAATTTACCTTACACATCCCCACAGGCACAGAAATGGGCAGGCTTATAAATCCCCTTTATTACCTTCACCAGTATCTGAAGGCAGGAGAGGATTTTTAAAGTCTGGCCAGTCCCCAAAATGTCAAATCCAAGGGCGACATTTGAAATTCAGTAGTGACAGAGTAAGACAGAGACAGAGAACAGTGACCATGTGTCATCAGCCCAGAGTATATGCCAAAGCTAGAGACACCACATCAAAATAGCTCATGGAGCTCCCAATATAATTAAAGAGTCACTAACATCTCATGGAGCACTCTGGGGGAAAAAAAAAAAAAAGGAAGAAAACCTGCTCGGCACAAATGGATGGCATGAATGCTGAGGCAGCAGCATGAAGCTTAGTTCCTCCCACGTCAAGCAGAGCTCTGCATCCTCAAAATGCAGCTCTGCTCAGAAAAGTGACTATGCAAGAATGCTGGGTTTTCTGCATACTCAATCTCTCCCCTGGGTTGCTCAAGGAGAGCACTGTTCCCTTTCTTGACTAAAATAAGCATTCACTACCTTTTTCTGCTAATATTCCTGAAGATCTAGAAGTGGGAGCTGTTTTGTCAGCAGTACCAGTGCTAGGAAAGCTCAACCTAACCAGAGGTTAGGTAGGCTGCAGCACCATTGCTTACAATGGTGCTGGCCTGCCTCTCAGATTTAACTATTTCCCAGCTTGGCTTTGGTTGGGAGAAAGAGCTGAGAAAGAGGCTGGATGGAGGAAGAACACAAAATCAGGCACTTCCCTCAGAGAGGACTCCCAGGGATGACGTAAAACCATGCTGAGGTGCATTTCTGTGAAGACACCATCATCCAGGCTGCTCTCACTGTCTGAACCATCTGATCTCGGCACCCTCCCCATTACTCATTCTTTTCACTTGTATGGACACTGTCACAAGTCGCTGAGAAGAATTTCCATCATTTCAAAGCAGCTTCCCCTCAAGGTCCAGAGAAACGGAATGAGGCAGTGACTGAACACAAGATCTGAGCCTGACTCCTGCATTGTGCTGTCCCATACCATGGAGAAAGTCTTGGTCCACAGCTCCTCTCCTCCTTGCTAGAGCAAGCAACACCTTTTCTACTGCCCTACCATGTAGCCTGCTCCTTCCTCCTTGAGGATTACCCTGTCTCCATGGCTGATAACACAGATCTTCCTTTTATCAACCAGTGGACACGAGGAAAAAGGGCAGCAGGTAAAGAGCCTTTAATTTAACCCTCTGATAAGGGAAAAGAAAATCCTTGGTCCATCTAGGAGCACCTTGCTCTTCTCTCAGATGCACTGGCAACAACATCTTAAGGTCAAACTGTAAACGATGTAAAACATCTTTATCTCCTCAAACTGGTCTTTCTCAACTTCTTTCACTTTGAGAAGCCAGGGTATCTAAGGACATTGAACTCCAGTGTTGTGAGTTTCCTACCTTAGCAGGGAGATGCTTCTCCTAGGCAGGGGAAATATCCTGTGCTGCAAAAAGGGCCTCATATAGCAGCTCAGTTACCTGCAGGGAGCACACGAGTGCACCAGCCTGCTCGAGGCTCATGGCCTGCAGGTCTTCTTTCCTGGGAAGCTGAATTTGATTGCCACAGAAGCAGTGAGGAATTTGTGCTAAAGATGTATGGTGCCAGCATGAAGGACTAAGGAAATAGTTACACCAACATATCTCAACTTTGGTTTGTAAAACTGACTCGCAGTCTGTCTCAGCTTAGCTTGCCTTTACCATTATCATCAGCTAGATACTTCAGGTTAACTTACTGCAGTCTGCATTCTTACAGCGGAAAGTCTTTGCAATATCTCTGCAGTCTCATCCACTCTAGAAACACAGACCTGCACCAAAACCAGTGCGGGCCATGCAGTGAGCTGTCTTTGCAGTAAGCAGGTGGGGAGAGACATTAGGAATTGCTTGCAACGAAGCAAAAGTGAAGACTACTTCTCAGCTAATTTAAACTGCAATAGCCAAAACACGTGAGTTCACATGAGAAATCCAATCCAAACAGGCTCAGGAGGGCATACCAATATCAAGCCAGCATACTGATGCTTGTGCATGCCCTGCTATCTTCCTAGGATAGGACAAAACCCCAAACAACCCACTCCTGATGGCACACCTGGGCAAGACCTGCCAGGACTTTGGCTGCAGTGACCCCATTTCTTTTGCTGTTGTTAACTGGGATGTGAGGCAGTGAAATGGGAAACTCTCAACAAGTCTCTTCCGATCTCCGCTGCTCTCATCCGACATGGTTTAATTTTTAATTCAGCAAAGCAGCGACAAGGACGTCGGCTGCCAAGGCCAGTCAGCAACGCAAATTGGCCAGGACAGGCTGAATTGATCTACAAGGAGGAAATGAAGACACAGCAGAAACTTTGGGCTATAGGTAGAGATGGGGCAGGCTGTGGAGGGGGAGTGGAGGGGAAAGAGAGAGAAGCATGATGAGGGAAATGGATAAACAGAGCAAGGACACCAGCATAGGAGGAAAATTGCTGGCAGCCACGGGAGCTTAGTGCTCGGTACCTTCCACCCAAAGATGACTGGCTGGCTCAGGCTGTATGGTATGTGGACCATATGGATTTCATTGCCGGCATCCGACATCCACTGTCCCTGTGCCAGAAGCTGTAGCACAGTAACACAAGCGGCTGCCCAAAGATGGCCTGTCACTGTCGGTCAGCAGAGAGTAGCAGGGGATGCTCCCCTCCATGCTATGGCTTTTTTCAGCCAGAGGTGGAAATGTCACCACCTATCCAATTCCCTGCCCTGTGTCTATCCTTGCCAAGCCAAACTCAAGGAGTGGAAGCACAGCTATGTTACTCATTTCTAGCTATCAATAAAAGCAAGATAGTTGACAGGATTACTTGGAGTGATTTGCTATCAGTACCATCATTAGCATTTATTTTCTCATCACTAGGCTCAAGACTTAAATTGTGAGGGAAATGAGGAAAGCGGCCCCAGTCCAACTGGATACCTTGCTTATACACACAGGCTGAGGGACACACAGAGACTGTGTTCACTCCAGTGACAAAAGCAAATTTTGCAGGACAGTTTATATCTTGTAAATAAAGAAACCACCCTGAGAATGACCCTGGAGGTCCTTTCCAACCATAATGATTCTGTGATTCTGTGTGATTCTGTGATTCTGTATAATGAGAACAAAAAGTGCCCAAACACCTAAGACAACCACTTGGGCCTGCTGTTGAGAACACTTAATGAGTACACTTTAATTATTCAACAGGTAGTACACTACTTGATTGGCATTTTTCAGTGCTAGCTGTAAATATAATCCTTTCCGCCGATACATGTCACACAGACAAGAAACTTCAACGTTGCTCTGCAGAGTATCAAAAAAATCCAAAATTTGTCAAATTATTTCTAGCAAATGGTTCTGGAAAAACTGAAAGTTTCCCATACTGCTGGGAAATAAAAATATTTTAATATAGATATTTTGCCAAGTTCGATCCTCATTTTGACGAGTTTTGTCTAGCATCAAGGATCAGCAGAACTTTGTTATTGCCATGTTTAATGCTTGCAGCAAAAAAAAAGGCAAAACCAAGCAGAAGCTGACTGTATTCAGTCATCCGTCTGCCACTGGGCTGCAACTCTGCTCAGATTCATTAGGCGGCTTTCAACAATTTTGAATGAGTCTGATCCTCAGTTTGAAGCAGAACGGTATCAATAATACTTCTATGTTATGACTTGATGAAAATGTTTGTACAATCTAAGAATCAGAATATAATCATGTAATAAGCAGAATGCAATCCTTGAAAATAAATGCTGTCAAGCAAAGTGAAAGTCACACCATTTAGAAACAACAACAAAACAGTATTAATAATACAGCGGTAAGACTGAAATAATTCAAAAATTGCTCTGGAAATGCCCTTTCCTCTATATTTTGTGACAAGAAATAATAATACTCTGGAGGCAAGGCAGCAGAACCCATGGTATTCTCCATGCCCAATAGTGAAAGGAGGCAGCAGTTATTGTACTCTACACTGTAAGAAATAATTTATTTTGCCACGTGTGCCGCTCTTAACAAAGGGGGGAAGACTCCATTTGGAAAGGGAAGCATAAACTCTTATTGAGTGTTAGCAATATCAAAGCTCACAGTCATACACCACAATAAATAAATAAACCCTGTCATTAGTACAAATATACCACAAGACCATAATTATGAAAAACCTTGCTATGTTTGGTCTCTGCTTTTTCTTGCTTCCCTCGCAGAACTCAAGGATTCATATAAGCAGCACGTACACACTGCGATGGGAGACAGGGCTACAATTTATCTGACACTGCTACAAAGGTATTAAAGTAGCTGGAGTCATTGCCAACAGCAGCACTAAAGGCACGATGGTACAGACTTTAGTGACAATTAGCCATTCTGGATGCTTCGCAGTCTCATTCACAGCCCATGCCAATGTCTTCTGCGCTGACATCTCACCGCTATCTGTAGCTCAGAAGTTAAAATTAGGTCAGGTAGGACTAACCCAGGCCTTCAGTCACACGTGATTCCTCACAAAGCCTCCTCAACCACTTAGATGCTTTTGACAATTCCTTTCCACCCACCATATATAATAGACCCGATGTAGTCTGCTTTTGATATGCAAAACTTGTACGGGTGAAAATTTTGCAGGGGTGGAGATGAATGGGTAGAAATGTCAGCAAAACACAAGCACCATCAGCAGAATTTTCCCTCTCTATAACGGAAGCAAGAACATAGTTTAGTCACAAGGTAATACAAACTTCGCTTGTAGTCTAGAGAAAACTGCAAGTCTTAGTCACAGTAGGCCTTCCTCACTGCTCCCTCCTAGCAGAAGATACATGGAACATCAAAAACACGTTGAGGGGAGCGAAATAGAGCACAAAGGCTCTAACTTTGCATTCAGTTACCCCAGTTGAAGGCTGCTGCTAGTTCGCTAACTCTGGTGAAGTTACATCAAGCTAAAATGGGTTTAGGGGCAGCGAAGCCACAGAGCGAGAGAGTTCATCCTCCAGGTCATCCCCAGTTCCTTTGGCCTTCACGAAAGCCAATGTTGTGCTCCATGGGGTCACCATAGGCCAACTCCATGTACCCTCTCACATCCATAGGAATTCAGGCCGTTCTGAGCAAGAGGGCCCTGCATTATGCTTTGCTCCTGGAAAGAGCCACGTAAATATTTTCATTAGAGGCAGCGTATTTTTGGATGATAAAGATAATTAAGTGCTGAAAGATCCATTTGACACCAAGAGTAAGAGATATGAAGTATTTCTAAGGAAAACAGAACCCCTGGTGGGATTTGAACTCACTGTGCGTCGTTACAATTTGAAGCAAATGCTGCATCTATGATCAGTATGAACACAGTCTCCTTGCCGGGTCTGCAATTTACCGCTCTTATATTGCCTACATTGGGTCTCCCCTGTTGTTCCCAAATGCAAAAATTATATACTACTGAACACTGCATGCAAACATAAATTAATTTGTTTAAATGAACACAAGAGTTATAAAGTTCGGGAAAACCTGTTTCCTAGCTGATGCCTAGCTGATGCCTAGCTAACCTGTTCCTGAATTCATTATCCCTGCTCTCAATTTCCTGTGTGCATTGCTTCACCAGCGAGGTTAAAAAAAAAGGCAGATAGACAATCATGAGGATGATGGTGGTGAAGAAAGCGTCTCCTGCTCTTTAGATGTCTGCTCCCCGATACGTAATGTCAGAATGATTAGAGCATCTGATGTGATGAGAGTGATTAGATCCGTGCAAACACACACAGAGGAGGAAAGAGGTTGGCTTTGACAAAGCACTCAATTACCCAGGTTCTCCCACCACGTCTGGTCCTATCACAACGGGAACAAAGCTCCCTCTGTTCTCCTGGGAGGGAATCACTGCCGTGCCTTTCCACACCACTGCTGTAAATCATGCCATACAGTTCTGTGCCACATAGCTATAATTTGATAAATACCAGAATGAGTCAAGGCAATAAATCTGTTGGGTTTTAATTATAAGTGTGCTTTTTCATGGGGAGGGGGCTGGGTTGTTTTTCAGCTTCTGCCAATACAAATAACGTACATCTGCTCCTTCGGCCCCGCCTGCATTATTCTTTCTTGGGAAATCCTCCTCTACTGACTTAGTACCGGGATTGTCCTGGCACAGTGATAGCTACCTTGGGAGCATAAATCTTCGGTGAAAAGGGAGAGGTTTCTCCAAAACCCTTCCTATCGCTGGGTCAAGAAGCCCTACCACGAGCAAGGTGAGAAAATACAAAAGGAGGAATGTCGGTGTGGAGAGTCCCTGTTCATCTCTCCTGTAATCTATTTCCATTGATATTGCCTACATTTGCAATTTTATCAATGCTCTGTGACTATGTAGGTACGTTTTTTCCTCAAAGCCCGAGCTTCTAAACTTGGGTGATCAATCAGAGGCCTTTCAAGCTTTCCTTTTAAATACAAATGCTAAGTTTCTAGCTGTTGTGGTTTCAAATGAAAAATGCAGGAACCAAAATCCGAACCTCAAATATTTTCTTCCTTTAAATATTTTTTAAAACCACTTTTGCAGATCCTGTTCCTGCTTCTGAATAGTTGAGTACAACTCTATAGATTATTTTAAGAGAACATTTGCTATAAGAAAAGAGGATGGAGGTGTGTGAATATAACATGGTGGGAAGGAAAAAGAACATAACAGTCACACACACATATTCATATGGGGTCATCTATGAGAAACCATGTGTGGAAAAACAAATAGAAATACAAGTGTGTATACACAACTTTGCATGTAGGAGCGGTGTATACATCAGCAAAAGGAGCAGGTAACAGAGAAAAACTGAGGGAATCTCTGTGTGTGAACATGCCTGCGCTCCCAAAGGTCAACCTGCTCTCCTCAGATGTAATTCCCTTTCTCACTGCTACTGTTCAGAAGTAAATGTTCACTTTTTATTAAAAATCAAAAGCAGAGGGGCTCGTAATCCTCCTGACTCCAGTTTTTCTCATTTAAATGGAAAGTTTAGCTTCAAGCAATAGCAGCTAAAATCAGACTGAAAGCAGCAGCTAATTCCCAGGAGATACAGAAAAGCTAAACAGCATTTGAGGATTGTTTTGCTTGTATGTCTACACTTCTCATTAGCTAAATACTTCATTCCTATTATTATTCTTTTCTAAATGGAGAATTTGGTAAATTCTCACACATTGCAGCACATTTTTGAAAATAATTTTTCAGTGACAGTGCAAGTCGACTGTATTCTCCCCCTGCTCTAATCACCGCAAAGAGATAGCACTGCACTAATTTCACAGATCTCACTTATTAAATACGTTCCCTCCTTACTTAGACCCTCATAAACCCTCTCCCCTTCTCAGTCTCACTGCTAACACTGAGAGTCTTCCCTTTGAAGCGCTACCCTGGTTTTAATATTTCCCTTATTTAGTGCAACCCTCAGAGCATGGACCGTGTCAAAAAATACTATTAGCAATACTGCCAGCTTGAACTGCCAAACCATATAGGAGAAAAAGGTGGGAAGAAGCAGGAGAATGAAACAAAGAGGAGGAGGCTTCTAAGATTTTTGTTAATTTTGGTGATAATTCCAACTTTTCTTCTGCAAACACAGACAATGGAAAATTAAAGAAGGAGATGGAGATTCCTTCCTAAGGATGTACTCCTCATACTCAGGCTTCAGTTAAAACAGCAAATAAGATCCACTATAATACTGACAGCGGGCAATATTGCACTACTCTCTGCCTCATTCCTTTTCCCCTACTTTTGCTTCCCTGCCCATGTCAGTGAGAACAGACTGAGACTCTGCCCCAAATTTCCATGTGTCACACAAGCCATGAGTGCAGGCTGGATAATATCAAAGAGCAAAGCTCAATCTGTCTTGAAGTTTCAGTTTTTCTAACCCTACTTGGAGTGTTTCTACTTAGGGGTCCAAATGCAGAGGAAGAAGCATGACAAGAAGAGTACTTCCAAAATGAGAGACGTCCTGATGTAAGCCTGAGCCTGGAGTAATAGCTGGCTGCCCCATCCCTGTAACACAGACCTCTTGCTCCTGGTAGCCAAGTCCTCACTGTAAAGAAGTTACCAGGGCAGAGCTGAGATCAGGTTGATGGCCTTCGACCAGAGGCTCTCGGGCATGAAGAGTTAACATATTTGTTACTTTCCACCCTACTTTTGGACATCTGTCAGAGCTCTGGTAAACACAGCATCAGAAAGGGGAATAAGCTATTAAGTGTCTCACATACAACTTCTAGCATCCTCTGATTTTCAAGCAAACTTCACAGCCATTCGCATTTGGTCCCAGTGTCTGTTTCACCAGTGGGTAGACGGCAGCTCCTCCCTGGGGTTATGACTTCTGTGCTATAGGCCAAGAAAAGGGCTTGGAAGCTTCAAGGCACTACATGAGCACCACTTGTTTCCCTCAGAGGGCAAATCTGAGGTGTGTGGCTATATGGGCTCTCCAGCCCCTCTGCCCTGCACAGAGGGCACAAGTCTGGAGTGAGGATGTCACTGTCTCTTTATCAGCTGCATATAGACAGTGAGATCGAGTGCACCCTCAGCAAGCATGCAGATGACACCAAGCTGAGTGGTGTGGTCAATATGCCAGAGGGACAGGATGTCTACCAGAGGGACTTGGACAAGCTGGAGAAGTGGGCCTGTGTGAACCTCATGAGGTTCAGCAAGGCCAAATGCAAAGTCCTGCACCTGGGTTGGGACAATCCTCGTTATCAATACAGGCTGGGGTATGAGGTGATAGAGAGCAGCCCTGAGGTAAAGGGGTTGGGGGTAATGGTTGACAAAAAGCTGGACATAAGCCAACACTGCACACTTGCAGTCCAGAAGGCACATCACATCCTGGGCCATATCAAAAGAAGCGTGGGCAGCAGGTGACGGGAGGTGATTCTGCCTCTCTGCTCTGGTGAAACCTCACCTGGAGTGTACTGTGTCCAGCTCGGGAGCCCTCAACACAGAAAGGATGTGGACCTGTTGGAGCAGGTCCAGAGGAGGGCCACAAAGATGAACAAAGGGCTGGAGCACCTCCAGGCTGAGAGAGTTGGGGTTGTTCAGCCTGGAGAAGAGAAGGCTCTGGGAGGATCTTATAGTGGCCTTCCAGCACCTGAAGGGGGCCTACAGGAAAGCTGGGGAGGGACCGATTACAAGGGCATGCAGCGATAGGATGAGGGGCAATGTTTTTAAACTAGAGCAGGGTAGATTTAAGTTAGACATTAGAAAGAAGTTCTTTACTGTGAGGGTGGTGAAATACTGGAACAGGTTGCCCAGAGAGGTGGTGGAGGCCCCATCCCTGGAGGCATTCAAGGTCAGGCTGGATGGAGCTCCAAGCAGCCCGATTTAGTTAAAGATGTCCTTGCTCACTGCAGGGAGGTTGGACTAACATGACCTTTAAAGGTTCCTTCCAACCCAATGCATTCTGTGATTCTATAATTTATGCATAAAGCCCAAGGATGCAGACCTGCCACGGTCCTTGCTCGGTAAGGGAAGCAATGAGTAGCAAACTGGGAGCAGATCTGGGATTTTAATGGCTAGTTAGCAATCATAGAGGTCTCAAACTTCTTAGCAGCTTCTTTCGCTGTTCCTGGCAAAGTATTTGGAAAGACAGGCAGGGGCAATCCCAGGGCAGGTTTATGGCATGAGATGTGGCACACATTTATAAGACATAAGGAGGAATCATTTGTTCTGCTTCACCAGTGAATATGTTTCGCTCATAAATTCATTACACCGCAATGGACAGGTCAAGCCATCCACTGAGAAAGCTGTGCGCCTCAGACTATGACTTTGAGTGTATTTGCCACTGCTCTTGAGAGGCACTGGGCAGATTAGATTTTCTACTCTGAAAATACCACTTAAAGAAGTAAAACTCGCAGTGTGGATCATGCAGCACTTTAACCAGAGTCATGGTCAAGACTTAACATTATGTCTCCTGCTTTAATAAGCTTGAAACAACACAGATAATCCTACCCATGCAACACTTTTACCTCCATAGGCCAGAAAGCTCCTAGCTTGTAACCAAACTATTTACTTGATGCTAGACCATCCATCTCCTCAGCTACCCACCGCAGATGTTTAGTGTTCCTCGTCCCCCTTTGGATATCCTTTTACCTGTGCTGTACCGAAACTCCTCCCTCTTGCTTCTCTGTGTCCCAGGCGCTTGTAGGTTTTGTGTGAATAAGCCCTGTCAGACAAGCTGAGCTGAACTCATTCCCTTTGCAGCTGCCCGTCCTCTCCCTGAGCCAGGCTGTGAACAGTAACATGCCTTGGCATTATCTATACCATTTAGGATTTTACACTCAATTAAATCCCCTCTTAACAGCTTCTCCTTCTTCTTCTTCATAAGCCATAAAGCCCTTGCTTTTATTTTTAGCCAGTCCTGTTAGCTCAGGACTTGCAGCCTCTCACATCATATTTTCTGCCCTTCTTCTCTACACCTTTTTGAATTCTCTGATGTTGAGGGAGCCCAAAGAGGTAAGTGGACAGAATGATAATCAGTTGGTGTAGGAGCTGTACTGTGGTGTCCATGTCACAATGATCTGCCTCAATTATCAACCATTAAAACTACAAATTGCTTCATGACTTTTCCCATAGCCTCCTAAACTGCGAACTCACTCTTGCTACGTGCTGACCTACCTGCCTGAGCAGAGTCAGTTTCTGGACATCATGTCTTCCAAAGGAGCTCTGCAGCAGCTACTCCATTATGTGACTAGGAAAGGATGCTGCTGAGGTGTTAATGAAGGAAATGAGGTAGGGTACATAAAAAGAAAGACTGCCCGTACCAGCCTGGTAGATCCTACCTTTGGCTGAAACACTTCAGAAAATAAATCTGCCCTCTCCTGAAACATCCATAGTTTCCAAAAAGAAGATGAAAAAAGAGGTGGTTGCTACCATCTCCCTTTCCATATTATAGCTCAGCAGTGCAAATATTCATCAGTGAATTAGGTCTCATTCTGTTTGCTGTCTGAGTAGGTTCAGTTCATCCTCTTCCATTTCCCAGAGAAATGCCTATAATCTCCACCAGTGTTCAGAAGATACTAGGCTCTTCCTGTTGAAGCTGCCATGCACTAACAAAACTTTACTGGGCCAGAGAAAGGAAGGACCATGGCACAGCCTACTGATCAAGGCACTCCCAACTCTGCCACCCAGTCTCTGCTCTGACGTTGAGCAGCTAAGCTGATCAGCCTCAGTACAAGTGGGGCTACTCTGGGCTTGGACAGAAACACAGCTGGAAGCACATTGTTAGGAATGCTAGCAAACAATAGAAATGTACATGAATTTCTCTGTACAGAGATGGACATCAATGAAAAAGGGGACTTGGATTTAGAAGCCAAGAATAGCAGTTGGGCAGGACTTTGGTACCTGTATCCTTCTGAGGGTTTAACCATCAATTTCCCTGTTCCCCATCTGTGAAATAGAGTAATTTTACTTCCTTGCACGCCTGAGGTGCTCTGACAAAGCATTAAAAAGATTGAGAGGTACTCACATACTAGGGCAATGAAGGCCACACATCTGCTTAAGATAGCTCACTGACTAACAATTACCAGAAAACAGATCCCTACAACCAGTTCATGAGACCACCAGGCTCCTGTCAACTTCCTTGAAAAGTAGAGATCAGCCAAGAACCCTTTGGAGATTCCCCACCATGTAACATGTCTTCCTCCTCTCAGCATAGGGTCACCTGACCCAAGTTTAATTCAAGATGAGAATCACCCTATCTAAGAGCAGCTTTTAACAAGCTAACTTGTTGGTTCCTCTACTCAACAGAGTAATAGTTGTTGGGAGCCGGGTAATCCCGTCCCAAGTTTCTAGCCTTGGGGAAGTAAATCAAAAGGTCTTCATGGCCACAGTGCAGAAATCCTAGCTTCACTGATATGTGGCTCATCTTCCACCAGTAAGAGGTCCAGCATCCACTGTTGGGGTAATTGAGGACTAACTAACATCACAACAGGTCAATCTCTGTTGACAAACATGCTAATTGGTCATAAATACCTGAGGTTAAGACTTTATAAGCTTCTAAAATAATTAAATAATGTCATAATGAATTCATACTAACGGAGAGAAGCATCACCTCACTTCAAGCTCTCAACATCAGGACCATTTCCCCATCAAGTCTTTTAAGAGTTGGGCCCCCAACGCAGGTTAGCACAAAGTACAGGAATATCACTGATTTTCTACATGTGAACAAGCAGTGCTTGGCAGCCTGCTAGCCACAGACATGGAGAGAATTTGATTTTAGTCTCGTGCTCTTCATGAGATACTGCAACAGGATTCAGTCACTGGTCTTTGTGACAATAGTCCATTAACTCATTCTTACAGCTCTCAGCAGCCACAATGGCACTGCTCAACAGCCCCCAACCCTCTCCCTGCCTTTACTAGCGTTTATAATAAATTTTAGGTTTTGCCTTTCTGACACTGCATATGGAAAACTGATGAATTTAAGCAAGGACTAGGTGTAACAAGATCAATGTGCTGTTTAGCAGGTGTAGAAACACAGCAATTAGTTTTACAGATAAAAGCTAAGCATGAGGGGCTGACTACTTCTTGTCACTAAAGGTCCTGCAAGAATTTTTCATGAGCTTGCCCCTCCACTGCTACAGGGAAGTAGTTACATAGAAAATGGTTTGGGTTGGAAGGGACCTTAAAGGTCATCGCATTCCAACCCCCCTGCCACGGGTAGGGACACCTCCCACTAGACCAAGTTGCTCAAAGCCCCATATGACCTGGCCTGGAACACTTCCAGGGAGGAGGCATCCACAGCTTCTCTGGGTAATCTGTTCCAGTGCCTCACTACCCACACAGAAATAATTTCTTCCTAATATCTAGTCTAAATCTACACTCTTGTCCTATCACTACACTCCTTGCCAAAAAATGCTCCCCTTTATATGCTTCTCCAGAGTAAGGTAATTGCCTGTTGTGAAACAGCGATCCCTTTTGACTCCAGCTGTGGGCCCAGACATTTTGTCAATCCCTGCATTTTCTTTAAAAAGTGAGGTATCAGTGCCCATTTATCAGGCAATCAGTGATACGCAATTTCTTAAAGGAAGAAGGATTCTGTCCACTCCTTCCACCAGCTAAATGAGTTTAGCTCCAGCTTAATAGCATTTGTGCAGTATATTTCCTGTATGTGTAAGCAAGAAAAGTGTCAGTTAAGAGTGATGAGGGATTCAATTATATGTAACAAGACAGCTTTCTTTCGGTTTTGCTCACTCTGTTACTCAGAGGCTCGTCTTTTTGTGTGTGGCTTTTTTCGGAAGGTATTCTTACAGACAGGATCTGTGTTCCTCTGTTGTGCCAAGAGCTGTCCACACAGAGATCAACACTTGATTTGGTGGGACAACTACTGAAAGGAAGGGAATGCGTGCCTGCCTGTGTGCATACATGCATGCAAGTGTGTGTTTGGGGAAGACAAGGCAGAAGAGTAGGAATGTGAAACTGGGGAAAATGAAAAGGGAGACAGCTTTTCATCTCCTTCTGGAAGTCTCTTCTACAGCGAGATGTATTTCCACTTTTTTTTACCAACACTGCAGCTCATGACCTGCACAAAGATGATGGGGGTGGCACAGGGCACAAGAGAAATGCACATCAGAAGGCCAACCTCATTCCTCGTCCGCAGGACATGCTCCTGTCTCCATCTGTCATAACTGATGTACAGTATCTGGCTACGTCCTTCTAGGAGCTGCTACTCAGGCTCATGCATGACTTTGGGATATACATTTTGTTCTTCTGGAGCCCTCAAGGACAATAATAAATAGAATGAAAACAAAACCACCCCAACAGCTCTTTAGTAGATGTCCTTCACAGGCGTACCAGTGTCAGCTGCCCTGGGATTTCACCTTCACCTGATGTGGGGCCTGTTTAACCATGCAACACTAAAATAGAAGAATGGGAAAAAAAACCCATCTTGAAGGAACAAAGTTAAGCACTTGCCCCTATCCTCATAGTTTTGCTAAGCATGACTGCAAATAACATGCTTCTTGAAATCGGCTATGTGCTAGAACATCACTGTGACAACAAGCCCTGAGGCCTGGCATTACTGTAAAACAATAACTGATAATAATTCTCTTTGTCCTTTACTTCTGCAGAGATGTACGGAATGTTCATTACAATAGTCCTCTTTCAGGAAGAGAAAAAGTCAGTGGGTCAGCTGGAGTATGTGAGGTTCAGCTAAGGTCGCCGCAGAAGAGCTGCCCAGGTTGTTCTGTTTTGTTTATGCAGTCTTTGCCACAGGGGTTGTAGGAGGTATTTACACTCCAACTGAGGCCCATCTTTAACAGCTCTGTATACAGCTGGTTTCATTCCTTTCTGTGTGTTTTTCATTTCTGAGTTACATCCCCAAGCAAAAGATGGACACACATGGATATTCTTATAAATTGCCTTTCAAGAAGTCTTTGACTGAGCATTTCATAAAAAAATATTACAAAATCAAAGGAATCCAGAGCTGGAGATGTAAAGTTCTCTCATGGAGAACATGTCTCTACAAGACAAAAAGCAGAAAAGAAAGAATAATGGATCTTCTCTTAATATGGTGAAAATTTAACAGCAGGAGTGCTACTGAGAATTTTGCTGTGACCTGTGTATGTAATACATCAGCTAATGCATTGAGAAGGAGGATGAAATTGTGACAGACCAACATCTATTGATAATGCAAAATGATAAAATTGGGACTATGAGGACTATAGGATCCTCAGAGAGCTGAGCTGATACACAGCAGTCCAACAGACCACAGAAAGAGTTCAACCTTGACACAAGCAATATGTATTGAAAAATATAAACTCTATTCCTCTGATATCTTACTGGGTTGTAAAATTACGTGTGGCCAGACAAGAAAAAAACTGTAGGCAGATCGATGAATACTTTTGTCTGTGGTAACTCGATAGCAGGCCAAAAAGTAAATGGAATGTTAAGATGTAAAAATAATACTTGGTGAAAAATCACTCCTGTGCAGAGGCACAGTGCGAGGCCAAATCTTCAGCAAAATCTCATCTAAGCCAACAAAATACAGCTTACATTGGATTTAAGTGATGCCTAGACCTTGTGCGAGTCATTTCTCTAGGGGTGGGTGAATCGCACCCCCTGAGAAAAGTATTAATGCCACTGCATATACCAAAGCATACCTTCAACTGGAATACTGTGGTTAGTTAGCTGTAGTGGGGTTCTTAATAATAAGAGTGAGAGAAGCACACACAGACAATGCAAATCGTGCTTTTTTTTGGTCCAGAGTCAAGATGGGAAAGATCTTAGAAAACAGAAACTCTTTAAAGAAGAAACAAGTGCCAAAGCACTTGAAAAGCACTACACAACAGAAACAATAAAACTTGGCTTTTTATGTATCTGCATGTTGAGGAGGAGCCCCTGTATATATTTTCTAATGGCTAATAAGGGATGACAACGCATTGCACTAAGGGGCATTAGTCAGCTGTGTCATTTGTAGAAGAATTTGAAATATTAATTGATATCATAATTTTTATTCTACAGGCTGAAAAAAAAGGAAGTGAATTGGACAAGGCTAAGCAGTGCCCCAGTACTGAGCCTTAATCCCAGAATCAAGCCTTCCTCACAAAACACATCCATTTGACCATCTTGGGGAAAATCAGGTGTGACAACAGCAGAGAGAGTGAGAGCTGCTCTCTCAAATCTGACCCAGCCAGCAGCTAGCCTAAAGCTCACCTCTAACAGGCACCAGCAGCAAACATGCTATGAAGGTCCTTTCCTCCAGCAACTTTTAGAAGACCTTTTGAACCTGTTTCTGGTTGCTACCATATGTAAGAAGTTGTTCTACACTGTAACTACTCCCTGTTTGAAAAAATAACTCCAGTTCATTCTGAACCCCTTACTAGTTCTGGCACTATGGAAACTCAGTTAAACCTTCTCTATAACATTCACAATTTTGTAAATGCCCATCATATCCCTCCTCTTACTGTCAAAGCCACAGAGGTTAGCCTATTCCAGCCTTCCCTGTTGGGAGGCCTGGAAGTAAGGGAATCTGCACGTCAAACTTCTACACACACAGATAGGAGCAGGTAAATTATGGGAGGGGATGAGCAGCAGAGAGAAGTCACTCTCTAATCTCACATTCAAATGAGTGCCTGCAAGGCCTGTAGATGGCAACACATTTGCGAGGGGAAAGCTACGTTGATCCCCATGCTAGCCAGTATTTCTAAATAACTATGGGAGGGAGCAGGAGAGGGGATACAGGCATGAAGACTGATCAGTAAACAGATGAGACATACGTATATGCCCTCTAGCTTATGCATTTCAGTACTAAGCTGCCTAATCTTGTACCAGAGTATTTTTCTATTTGTTGTGCTTTCTTTTTTCATATTGTTATTCGAGCCACTCACTCAGTGGCTTGTGTAGGAACACAGGTACTTGTTTTCCTTCAGTCTGGAAACACAGAGGGAACACAGCTCAGTAATCTAACAACCTCTAAAAGGGTTAGAACAAAACACAGAGGGTTTCAGAGTGGTGAAACAGAAGCAGTATCTCCATCTTTTGCGATGACTCTTTCCTGGAAAAAAACGGACAAAATGTGTCCCTGGGTCACACTCACAGACTCAAGCTGAGTGATACCAAAATAAATGTGAGTCAGCTCTGGGTCCTTTACAGGACATTTAGAAACAGACATGTTGACTACTGCCACAGCGCATTCAGGCAGGATTTATCCAAATCCCAGTAGATTTACATTCTGCATTTGCTTCCAAAGTACAAAAGCATCCATGCTTTACAAAAGCGATATAGCAAGTAAACATGAAGAGGGCTGAAGATCAGAGCAAGTCATTCTCAAAAGTCAGGCTGGGTCAGAGGAGGGAAGAAAAAAAAAACCACAAACACTAGGACTGTTAATGTTAAGCAGTAGCGACACCTTCTCCAAGTCTCTAGGGGATGGGAAAGTTGTTGTCGTGGAAGCAAATGGAGATAAGCAGTAATGCCATTGCTCAGAAAAGCTGTGCCACTAGGACAGAGGCCCAGCCCAACGCAGAGCCTTGCTCCATTTCCGCGTTAGAAGGAGGCAATATATTTTTGGTTTCCTGACAGTGAAGGAGCTGAGAATTGACTTTATGTAACGTTTTTAGAGAGCAGGCAGTTGTGTGAGGTAGTGTTTTTCAGGATGGACACGCTAGACAAAGGGCCCTGGCCCATTGTTAAGAAATCCCATAGAAGTCACCAAGCACAGGCCACACTTGCTTCAGCTTGGTACTGGTGGCCCCCTTGGCCTGCTGAGCTGAGGTCCAGAGTGTCCCACTACAGAAAGGACCTTCAAATCCTGTCCTAAACTTTCACCGTACATGAATGCCACTGCAAGAATGGTGACTTTGTTTGACCTCGGAGTTGGATGCGTTTCAGCAGTGAGCTAAGTGGTTTGGGATCCTCCTGGATGACATTAAAAAGTGCTATATAAACAACAGCTATGAGTAAAAAGCTTCTCCATCACTGTACAGCCATTCTACAGCCCTCTGTTCCTTCGGAGGGTTCCCAGCGACTGGGTTTCCCCTTTTGAAAAGCTCTGTAAACACATGCAAACCCAGGCCTTTACATAATACAATGGGGCGTAGCGTTTATTAATGTGCAAATAGGTCGCTCTCCATTTGCCCTCCCACTCATTTCCTTTCCAGCTAGCTGCAAGCTTATGTAGCGAGAGCTTAAATGTAAGTCGCCAATATTCCTGATTTAGCACAGCAGGGAAAAGACATGACTTTCAAAGGCAAGAGGGACGAGCAGAGCACAATGTATTCTTTCCTCTCTCTAAGCTTCACCCCAAGCTGCATTAAGGAAGAAAATCCAGCCCAAAGTCAACAACCTAGGGGTAGGAAAACAGGATCAAGGAATGGTCCAATATCACCCATTCGCTACAAAGAATTTTTAAGAGCGAAATATCACATGTGACGTACAGGAACCCCTGGCAAGGCCCCATGTTGTCTGTACTGTGTTAGGCCTAAATTATGCACCAAGAATTTCAGATTAGTGCAGCACGGATTTCAGACTTACGCGCACCAAGCGGGGATGGGCTGCAGTGGGACAGCAGACCAGAGTCAAGGACAGGGGGAAGCATGTGCCCCAAGGAAGGGTTAAGGATAAAGTAAATGAGGGGGCAGGGGTTGCACTGAGGGCTCTGAAATCTCAGTCATGACCTCACCAGTGTTCTGTGACATCACAGAACACAGGTGGTGGTCAGCCACAAGAGCAAGAAAAAGAAGACAGAAGGAATAGCGAAGAGCACCAAATTAGCACTTTACATGTTCAAAGTGTTGTACAAACATTAACTAATCAATCAGCTAATCACCTAATTAAAAGAACGATTAGGAAATGAAGATAGCAGAAGAGAAGCAGGAAGAATAGGGAAGAGCAACAGGGTGCTGGGACAGAGGAAGAAATCCGTTCTCCTCTTCACCCACGTCACACTATCCCAGGCAAACCTGTGCCAAATTGCCATGACAATAATTAGCCAGAGTTCCCTGACAGATCATTATGAGAACATTAGCAGGGCATTAGCAAGAATTACCCATTTTTCACACATTGATTAGGTGCCATTGCTGGTTCATTAGAGTATTGGTTTTTAATAACACCACTCCAACTAGCTGCAGCCCTTCCCTCGCTCTCCTGAACCCTCAGCACAAATCCAAGCCTCTTTAACTCTGAGCAGGCAGCAGACCTGGCCTGTTCTGAATCACCCAAGCACATGGCCATATGCCATGCAGAGGAAGCACCTCATTAATTTGGTTGGATTAGGTAGAGTGAAGCAGCGGCTGTGCACCATAGGCAGCTTTTAATTTTCCTCCTGAATCTATACTGATAACGGAGGGTGGTAGAGGGAATACCCCACTCCCTGCCCAGAGCCCTTGCTCCTCTATGCCAAGCAAGGCCAGCTCTGGGTCTCTTCCTCTCCATGTCCTCCTTAAGAGATGTTTCCCTGTCTGTCATCCCTAAAACCCTTCTGTTGTACCCACTGATAACTCTTAATTATTAGGAAGGCTGGGATCCATGCTTCCACAAACTGCTAGATTGTTTCTACCGAACAAGGACATGCAACTGGGAAAGCAGTTCAAAATATGCTCCAGGGGAGCCACACGGGAAGGCCGGGTCAAGAGGATTATTTCTACTGCAAAAGTCAGGTGCTAAGTAATGTGACTCTGGCAACAAGAATAAGACTAAACCAAAAAAGGTCACTTGTGACTGAGTAATCTGTTCCTTCCCTCTTCTCTCAGGACACATCACCTGCCCACCTACATTCAAAATACGTTTCAGTTGAGTCATGCTTGGTAAGATACAGCAATCCTCTTAGTGCTATTATACAACTGATTAGATGACCCTAATCCAGCACAGACACCCACCCAGACCAGGGGCACTCGCCCAGCTTCCTCCTGAGGCTACAAGGCAGGCTGCAGTCGCCAAGATGGGTTACCAAGATATCAGGAGCTAAACCTTTTGCAGGGATGGCTGGATTATAGGACAGATGAGTGGGTGTGTAAGTCACTGAGTGCAGTCCAGAAAAACCAAGGGTAAAGCAAGCATCCTTCAATGCCAAAAGAAATGGATGAGATAAGGCACAGAGAGAAGGAGACGGGAAGCTTCACTCTGATGCTGAGAAAGCAAAGGAGAAAGGTAAACATTTTAGAGGGTTAGAAAGACAGGGGAACATACAGAGACAGGTCAGCTTCAGAAGGGGGTTGTGTTGCTAGAAGTATCTGAGAAATACTGCTGGGAGATGAATTGGACAAAGCAGTTCACAGAAATATAGGAAATTGGACGAATGTGAAAGCTGGATTATAAACATCAGCAGGACTGTAGAAGGAGTGCTCTATAAGGTCATGAAGGCAAGGATGAGGAACTTCAAGTCCAAAGGGGATCAGACAGAGAAATGCAAACAGAAAGGCAATGCATTCTGCATGGCAGAGGAAGAGGGGCATTTTTAGCATGCCCATTTCCCTGGCCAGAGAAAGGGAGCTGCCTTACAAGTAAGAGAGGCAGATGATGTTGCAATAATCAAAACTAAGGAGGGCCAAGACATGAACAAGGGGTAGACCTTGTTGAGAAATAGAAGAACAGATGGATTTTCTGTCTCTGGTACAGGAAGGAACAGGTTGGGGAGAATACAAGGGAGAAAATAGCTAGCCTCCATATTAGAAGAATACATGACTCAGAGGATTTTTTCATCATTAGGAGTGATAAAGAGACTGAAGTGAAGACAATTCAAAGGAAAAGACAAGCAGCTTTTTAACACTACTAAGCCTGAGCTGTGAGCATTTGTTGACTGAGAGTCACAGAGACAGTGTGTGACAGGTCAGGGTGCAGTATGTCTAGAAGTCACTTTAGGTAGTTGAACTTGGATATGGCCGTGTGATCATCTAGGAAGCAGATATCAAGGACAAAGCCCTTGATACTCACGAGAATGGGGCACTGACAGACAGAACACTATGTGTGCTTCAAAGTTGGAAGAAGAAAGTGAAATAAGGGAGTGTGCTACGTAAAAAAGGGAGTGCCAGCAGAGCTCTACCATTTCCAACAGAGAAGCTGATTGCGGCAAAACATTTGCCCATAAAACAGAGGGCAAATTAAAGAGGGTCTGAGACGGAACAAGAGAAGAATCAAGAAGCAACTTCCTACATAGTTTGGAAGTAAAGGAAAGGTAGAGATTGATGTGACAAGTTCATATTTAGCCTCTAGCCCAGCCCGTGGTTCACATGAATCTATGCCACCATATTTGGGGAGGTAGGAGAGGACAGCTTCGAGTTCAGGGCAAGGAAGCAGCATGCTAAACATGAGTAGTCCATTACTGGGGAGTCTAACACTCCCTTAATGGGACAGCTAGCCAGCTATATGGTCTGAGTTAGCCACAGAGACACTGAACAAGTGACTGCAGGCTGTCCTGAGGCCAAGGGTAGGCTGCCCTGTTTCTCTCTTCAAATATTAATTGGAAATTCACTTGCTATTCATCAGGATCCTCTAGACACTATTGGATCCTGGTAAACAAAAGCACTAGCTCCATTTCTTCATATAGGATGTGTCTATGCCAGTGGAGTACAGCAGTGCAGTACCACTGCAAATCCTTCTTTGCTTCTGCCACTTCGGCAAAGTGTAGGACAAGGGGGATGGACACTCTAACTCCCAGCACCACCTCCTCATCCCCCCCAACAAGCCAACTACAAAACAGTTAGCGGAGCAGGACCCCAAAATCCCTCAGAAGTCACCAAAGCAATACAGCAAGAAGTGTTCCTTCAAGCAGATCTGATGAATGCCG